>NW_013665864.1:127128-187753 GCF_000517525.1 Limulus polyphemus | reverse complement strand
ACCAGTGCTGCATTCAACATACCACGTGACACACACAAATCAATATTTAGGTGTTATTTTTTTAATATTTACTTTTAAATTAAGAAAGTTAACTAATGTATAATACTAAAATTTGAATTCTAATTTACAATTTGATACCAAATTTATAGACATAAATTCATAAAATAGTCATTCAATAAAATTTTGAATGCGAGTCAACAAACGAGATGACATGGCCTTTGACCTATGACCCATTTTGATAGGGTTAATTTGTATTTATTTCCAAATTATTCTTAAAGTCATAAATGTGGAACATTGTATTTTTGTGCAATAAATATATGTAACTCTATCAATCTTAATATTTATTTATTTGTTTGATAGCACATTGTAAGGACTCTTGTGTGAATGGAGTTTGTGAAGCACCAGATACTTGCCTGTGCAGTGAAGGATGGGGTGGAAATACCTGTAATGTTTGTAAGTATGTCTTTATTTTGCTTTCTTTTAAAGGTTGCTAGTTTCATGAATGTTTTATTGATATCAAGTTAACATAACTAATCCATTAAATCAAAATTGATTTTCCTTTCATATGCATTATTAGGTTATTGTATGTTTCTAAGCTGTATTATATTGTGTGATTTCATCATACTATTAATGCACGACTATCTGATGCATTTCAGTGTGTTGTATTTATACATATTTTTCTATAATTACAAAATTCTAAAATAAGGGGATTAGTTTAAATTTCACTGGTAGACAATAGCTGGATATGCACATTTAATACCAGTAAGAGCAGTATTAAACCTTCATCATACTACTTACTATTAATCGTCAAAAACATTTGGATGAATCTTGCAAAAGTTAGTTCAATAAACTCAAACTGAAAGTTTAAACTATCCTTAGAATCATTTTGCTTGCTTACTATATTACTGAAACTACTGAGAATAAATGTCAGTGATGAAAATGTGAAGAATTATTTGTGTGTGAGTATATATTTGTATTTATATGAACAAAATATTAATTTGATAAATTGACCATAAAAAAGTAAGCAAGTGTTACATGAGCACTTCTAAACCTTAGGTTAGTAATTATCATATCAAATTTGTGCCTTGATATTATTTGTTTGACTTCATTTTTGTATACAGTAATACCCCGTTTATCACTCAAGAAGGGATCCTGAGAACAAAGCTCCAAATGAATCAGCTCTAAACAGGGTCATTTTAACATTACGTATATGGAGATATGTAACTGAAGGCATTGTTTCTTACTTGTGAATGATGTATAAGTGCTATATTTAGGTACTGGTAAATTTAATTTAAATTACTCACTATAATAGTGTCATAACTGGAAAAAAGGAAAGTTTTATTAGACTTCAATTTTGTTTGTTTACAGAGCCATCAAATACAAAATCAGACCCCTTCTGCCATTCCCACCTTTCACATCCTCTTTTTCAGGATTTGTCAATACATTTATGACTATATTAGTTATAAACAATAGACAGGCAAGGTTTTTGTCTATCAAATGACGTATTATATTATATTGTTTTCTGTACAGAGATTTGTAGATCGCTTCCTAAGAAAATGTTTTTTTTCTCATGGGAATGATAGATGGATGGCATTTTAAAGGTTCATGTTGCACTGCTAGAAATGCCAGAAAAATTGTGATAGTTACAGGACATTGTCTGCTTTTTGAATGTTATTATTCTGTTGTTTGTTGCATCATTTTACATTGATCTATGGACAAATTATGAATTTTTGTATTTATCCAAGCCTAGTTTTTAAGTTACTTTAGAAATTGTATTACAATGTGTGTGTATGTGTGTCTATATGTGTATACAAATAAAACTATAGTAAAGTATAATACAGTAAGATAAGACCCCACTTTAAGCTGGTTCATTATAGAGCTCTTGTCTCCTTGAGATTTTTTTCAACCAAGAAACATTAGTGTAACTTAGGAAATATTGTAAGTTTATAATCTAGAACTTTTGAATTGTTCTTACTGTTAATTTATTAACAAGCTAGAGCATGATTCTTTAAAGGACCTGTGAATGTTACAGTGCTAATTCTTTGGTTGTAGATTTTTTTTTTTCGTACTTGCTATGTGTATACTTGGGAAGATCTGGCATTACTCAATATATTCAGTGAGCTTATAAACTGGAATAAAAGTTTGTAATTGTTGTTTCGATGTCTTCAATTTGTAAAATAATATCATCAATTTATTTTACTCATCTGTATTAGTTAAAACTATGAGTGGCTAAAACATTCTATCCATTGTGCCCATGTACATATTAAATGGTTTCTTTTGAAAATCGTGTAAAGCAACATGAGGGCTATCTGCACTAGCTGTACCTAATTTAGCAGTGATAGACTAGAGGGAAGGTAGCTCGTCAATACCTCCCTCTCCCAACTCTTGGGCTACTCTTTAACCAACAAATAGTGGGATTGACCATCACATTATAAAGCCCCACAGCTGGAAGGACAAGCATGTTCAATGGTGGGGATTCAGACATGCAATCATCAGATTGTGAGTTGAGTGCCTTAACCACAGGCCATGCCAGGCCTATATGAAATGGTACTGATAATATAAGGGTCAATACTTCGGCATGAATTGTTCCTTTAATGAATTACATTTACAAGATGTGTTCAGTTTGCCACATTTCATTTGGATGTGCTGTGCAGTGGTAAGGGAATTTTAAAGACTGAACTGGCATGCATTATTTGTTTTCTTTAACTCTTTCCGTACAGAGTTGGTCAATGTGACTGATCTTGTAACAACAAAGTAACCATCAGAATTTCCATACTATAGTTTTTAGTATGTTTTATGTATCTTCACAAAATTTGGCAAGCTTTCACTAAACATAACAAGTCTTTTGTACACAAAAAAAAATCAGTTTTTAATAAGTATTTTCACTAAAGATTTGTCAGTGAATATCTGAAGTCAGAAAGTTGATTGCTCTGAGTGCAAAATAATTTTCATATGAAGATTAAAAATACTTTTCTTCATCTGAAAATTTTCATAATAACTAAAAGCTCATGAACAAATATCAGACCTTTTGTTTTTCAGTAGGACTTTATATTTTATCCATTATTTTTTCTACCCTAATAAATTTCTAATTATTACATTTTAAAAAATACACATGAAAAAAAGAAAGATAGTACTCATCTTTGAGGAAACTGATGATTTAGGGTTATTTTGATGAATTTAGCTCAGCACCATTTCTAAAATGAAAAAAAAACTAAATATTAATGAAAATAGGCATGATGAAATCTATATGAATTATACTATTGTGATACCATACTGGGCATTATACCATCATCTTTCATCATTATATTTACTCTTCATTGCTGAAATGGTATTCTTAATTTGAGAATCGCTAGGGAAATCATTTTGTAATGCATCATGCATCTGCTTCAACTTCTAAACTGAATCTTCGAGTTTTACTGTACCATTAGTTTCACAAAATATTGAAACTGATGGTTCCTTATACATGATTCCAATTTTATTTGAAGATAATGATATTATTGTTCTAATTATTTTTATGTTTTACTGGCAATGTAGTAATCAATTGACAAATCTCTGATTCAGCTGGTATGTTAAATCGATTGGGATAACTTTAAGTAAGTTCTTCTCTCATCTGACCTGGACTCACGGTTTAGCGTAATCACTACATTTAAACCGTCACATTTACAACCACATCTAGAACATTTCAAGCATGTTTCATTGCTACGTCATTTTATTTTACATTTACATTATAACTTCTCCATGTTGGCTCTCATGGTATTGGGTCAAATCACAGGCCAGCTCCAGCAACCTAGACCTAAAAAATAGTGCCAAACGTTTTTGTTTTGTTTTTTGTCTAATGAAAACAACCCAAACCTTTCCAAAATGACTTTTTTTTTATATATATATATCAACATCAAAATTCTTGGCTGGTTTGTGTAGCATTTGAAAAAATCTGATTTATTATCTACATTTTAGTACCAAGTTTACTTGTATTCATTCAGTATGTATTGTATTTATATTCCTTGTGTGTATTGTGTCACCTTAAATCCCACAGAAAATCGTAATAGTTATCAAATATTTGCTAATTAGTTTGTTAATTGTGTATTGTATATGGTGTTTCCCTAACATAAAAGTATTAAAACAAGTTCTGATTAAACTATTGTTTTTGTGACAGTCATGTCTAGTAGATATAGGAAATTGACAAACTGTGTACATTGTATGTTGTCCAAGTATATTTATATCAGATTTTCAAGATGAAAATGTTTTGCATGTTGACAAGATTTTGTAATACAGTCATTACTTTATAAAAAGTACATTTAAGTATAATTCCTATAGAGTTTAGTGAACCTTTAATTTCAACACACAAAATGTTTAAAATACTAATAATTGCTCACAGCTTGCCCAGATGGAAAATGGGGTGAACAGTGTAAACGTGACTGCCTTTGTCAGAATGGTGCTGTTTGTGATCCTACTACTGGTTCTTGTACATGTAAACCAGGTAAGTAGTTACAATTTTTCCTGAGAAAGTATATTAAACAGATAATGTTTTATAATGTGGTACTTTTACATAGGCAAAGTCATTGTCACAGTGAAGAGAGATCAAATTTTATTGTTAACTCCTGAATTCATGTAAGAGAAACAGATCAGTTAGGTGTAGAGAAATAAAATTACCTTCTGCCTGTTGACATACCAAATAATTAGTTAATCAAATTGAGATAAATTAATTTTTTGTTTTTGATTTAATCTGATAAAATGTTTGATTTATATTTCAAATTAGCAAGGTTTGAAGGAAATGTAGAATTTAACTGAATTAATCTCTATCAAAAGAAAACTGACACAATTGTTTTACACAGTTGAGATGGTCTTGTTGACTGTGCCCAGCTTCTCTGGTTTTCAGTACAGAAATTCAAAAGACAACTACACTTGTTTGTCACTAGGGCAGTTCTGCCATGAATGAAGACAAGGGCAATTCTGAATTGAATTACTAGCTGTACTTGGATCTATATATTCAATTCAAGTCCATATTTCCTTAACAATATCCAGAAGAGGTCTCACTAAAGACATCATAAAATGATTTTTATTCTTAAAAAAAAAGGAAAGTAACATTTTTCTTGTGGCTGTTCCTGTATTTGTCCAGCATGCCAAGTATCATTACAAATGAATTAGTGACTTCAATATATAGTATATAGACCACATACAGAAGCATGCTTCTATACTATCAAAACCTGAGTGGTAGCCCGAGGATGAGATTAAGTGGCATTTACTGCGTGTTACATCTTGTTAGTGTAAAATGCATGATGTAGCTCGTTTATCCTCTCTTGAAATTAAAAAAAAATTGATGTGAACATACCTAAATGTAAATTTTTTGCAATTTCCAAGTTTTTTTTTGTTATCTGGGTCATTTTCTGTGGTTTGTGTAAGTCTGTTTAAAAAATGTGGGGGGTCAGCCAACACTACCACAATGTTCCATGTGCTCACTGTAGATAAAGGGGCTGACATAGAATTACAATGAGATGCCCTCATTGGCTGTTCACCACACAACATTCCAATGCACATGCACTGTGTGGTATAGCTGTGGATACCTCCATCGTGCCTATGTGAAGACAGCAATTTGTCAGGTAAAGTTGAAATAGAATCCATCGAAATCTACCTTTCTACTTTGCCATCCAACTTAAAAACATAATCAGCAGATCACTCTCTTTTCATATGTCGACATATTTATTAGAAATGTTGAGCCGTTTATCTAAAATGAGCTATAAAACTTGGATGAAAATACTGGTGGATTTATTTCATCATTGAGCTGATCAGTCACATTTCAACAGCTGCACAGAGCTGTTGTAATGTAAATAGATACAAATTTTATTTATGTTATGTCTATAGGTTTGATTGATTTGTGTATTTTAGTATTATTTAAATACAAATATATTTTGTAGTTTTTATGAAAGAAGTTTGGAATATGTTTTTCATACACTGTGATTTGCGTAAACATTTTATGCTAAAATCTGTTTGATTTTGTTTAAATGATATAAACCCATGAAGTCATCAGGAGATATAGAAGAAAGTCCTACATGGTTAGTTGCTTGATTTTGTTTTTAGAATGTGTTGGTGTATTATCATACTTTCATCATTTTGGGTTTTCCCCTACCTTTTCTTTGTCCAGCAAAGTTCATTTATAAGAAAAGTCACTGATGGCACATTTAGGTAATCTTACTTGAAATACCACTTTTAGTATTTAATATGAGATGACAAAAGCTATATATTTTTGTGATTTTGATAAGAATTGTGTGATATATCCACAATTCTTCTTCTTCTTCATGGATTTTGCATGTCCATGTATACTTGATTAATAAAAGGGAACTAATTATATTTGTGTTACCATTCTGTTTCTTTTTAAGGTTGGATGGGTAAATATTGTGATAATCCATGTCCCACTGGCTTTTTTGGTTTGGGTTGTGAACAGGAATGTCAATGTAAGAACAATGCTACATGTAATCATGTATCTGGAAGTTGCAAATGCCCACCGGGTTATCAAGGAGCATTGTAAGACATATTTACATATTGTTGCTAATTTAAATATTTTCAGTTTGTATGTAATCCTTGATAAATTCTAGAAAAATTGAATGTTTTTCTATTATATGAACTTTTAAATGTATTTTAGGGTTTTGATGCACGATAGTTCAACTTTTGTTGAAAGAAACCCATTTAAAACTGCCTATCACATTTTCCCTGTAATTAAAATACATTTTATGTGAAGATATAAATAGAGTATATAATTTACCAAAATTTACTCATTGTCAAGTTTTATTTTAGTGTGATAATCTTTTCAAGCATGGTATCTGTTTAAGCTACTGTATTTAGCATATAAGGATTAAAGCTCATTATTTGCTTGACCCTTTCCAGCTTGGTATTAGTATGATACTACTTCTATATTTACACCCATTAAAATTAATAATTCATTATCAGTACCATATTTGGAACAAAAGTATTTCTTTCATAAAACTCGGTAGTTGAGCCTAAAGTTTATTTTTGATAAACTTACAATATTTCATGAAATAAAAAAGTACATGACACAGCTGTGTACACATGACACTGACCACTGACCAGAAATACAGGTTTCACAAATGCTTGTTAGTAATATCACCAACATAAACTTAATGGTATAATATGCTATAATACATTTTGTTGAAAGAAACTTGGAATGGAATATATTATTAAAGTTAACATAGATAGGTAGTATTTTTTAACTATGTTGTTTAAAAAAGTTACTTCCTAACATCTTTCAGACATTACCTACAGGTATTTCATAGACTTCCTGCTAATCTCAAAGCTTGTCCTGTGACAGTCTATAAAACACTTTTAGTTTCAGATTACTTGTCTAAATTTTTGTAACGTGAATAGTACCTGACAAAGTGATTACTTCAACAAAATAAACAAACAAGGAGAGAAACTAATAAAATTTATTAATTATCTTTATTTATCTTATACAAAGAAAGATATGATACAGTTAGATAATTTAAAGATGTGGTAAAGAAAGGCTTTTGATGTAATAACTTAAAGATTAGAAATAAGCTGTCCATAGAAGCCCTAAGACAAGCTGATTGCAAGAAAGAAAATAATTATAGATTTTAAGAGAGATATTTATGATTTTGTTAGCTTCATATGTTTGGAAATTGTAAAACAAAAAAATGCATTTAGCTAAATGTTATAGTTTTTTTGACACCACCAACAAAAAGTAGTTCAAAAATCACAGACTTGCAGTTATGTTTCATATGTTGAGAAGTTTTATCTATGCAGGCAGGAAGTTTAATTATATATATTTAATACCACATATGTTTATCAACCATATTTTTTTATTTTTATGGTTTTGAGAATTCTTTTTGGAGATCAAATTCTCTTTTTCCCAGTCTACTCATCATACATTCGCAATTCCACATGGCATTTACCACAGCTGCTGTAACTAGTACAACTGATTAGCCTGCCACTTCAATGGCATCTAGGCAAGCTTTATATGCTCAAGAAGTAACGGTTTTAGTTCATAGGGAGTTGACTACCTTTATGCGATCTTCTGAGTTACCTAATGATTGTCCTTTCTTACTATGTGAGGGTTTGCCTGCCTATGCTTCACAGTTGTGTTTTGTTTCGGGGAGGTGCTCGGGCCTCCTTCCACATTTGTAGACTTAATCAGTCAGGTCGGTTATGTTTTATTCTTGTCTCCCGTTTACTATGATTCTAATCCTGCTCTTCTCTGTGACAAGCCATTAGGTCAGTATATAGTTTTTCTTACCCTCTCTGGATATTGGGGTTCATGCAAGTCGTTTTAGGGACAAGTTGCATTTGGGTGTCAGTATGCCTTGTTTCCGTACTCTTGACAACCATGCTCGGACATGTCTTCCTTCTGTATTTCCTTATTTAGATCTGCAGCATTTGGAGTTGCCGATCCTTTTGTGGGGATCGGACCCCAATACTTCGGCTTCCTTTTCCCAGCCCCAGATTTACTGTATTCATCTCTCCCTTTTGTTCCTGTGTCTTGTCCTCCTCCTTCCTCTGAGCCTTGCCAGTTCCAGCCTCTTGTATTCCTGATGTTCTCTGTCGTTTTTTGGGGTGCCATCTTAGTGGCTACTGTTGTGGGTTTGGGACCTGTGGGGGACAAGCTCCTCAGCTTTGCCCACATTTGTAGGGACTTTGCCACAGATCCTTGGGTTCTGAAGGTGGTTTCAGAGGTTCTGGTCCTTCTTTTCGATTCTCTTCTTCATTTATTTCCATATCCCATTTCCTCCCCTCCTCGGGATCTTGTTGCTGGCCAGCATGTTTCAGAGGCAGTTTGGGACTTGCTTCACAAGGATGTAGTTGAATAGGGAGATTTCTCTCATCCAGATTTTTATTTCCATCTGTTTGTCATCCACAAAATTAAAGAGGACTGTCATCCTATCATAGATCTGTTGGTCTTTTCATGTTTCACAATGGAGTCATACTTAGCCCTTCATTGGATTTTCACTCCTGGTTTGTGGATGACGAAGGTTGATGTGTCGGATACATACCTACATGTTTCCATCTCCCCTGCATTTAGACATTATCTTCATTTTGTCCATTGTAAGATGTGTGTGTGTTTCAGTTCCTGGCTCTTCCATTCAGATTTGCCTTGGATCTCTACATATTGTGGTCCAGGTATTTGCCCATATTTTTCATTCTCGGGTCCTTCGTTTCCACCATTACTTGGATGAGTGGTTACTTCTAGCTTCCTTGCAGGCCGGCTCTGCCTTTCATGCTAAGTTTCTCCTACAAAAAGCTGCTCGGGTAGATTGGTTGGTGAAGATGACATTAGGACCTGACACTGTTATGTCTTCCCTATACATTGTGTTGACTTCCAATTGGTAAACAGCTGGACCTATTTTGACCAAACCTAGTATGTACCTGTAGGGTACCCCTAGGAGTGACATAGAAGGTTAAATCTGACCACCCTATGTCACCCCGTGGGAATTACTACGTCTTCCCTTTGTGTTGAAAGGGTATATCAGATAGTGAGTTACAGAAGTAAATACTTATTCTATATACTGCTTACTGTAATTTAAAACTAGATTCCAAAATGAAACTATAAGCATCACGTTTCATACATTACCTAATGTAGACTTATTTTTAGACAGTATTTAGTCCGCAATATTAACTGTGGATTTGGTTTCACCAAAAACTTTCCCATATAGAGAATTATATAGATTTCAATGCTGTATATTTCTTATAAAAGTTTTGCCTAGGCAGGAGGAGCCTTGTGACACCTCAAGAATATATCCTTCCTGTTTTTGTAATTGGAATAACCAGTGAAACAAGTAAAGCATGTGCTCTGGGAGATATGACACAAAGTGTCCTCCCAAACAGTGAGACTATAGCTATTAACTAAATGCTCTGACCCTGCACACCATGTGGGAGTTAAAACCATTACAACATATCTACTGTCAAGTCACATAGTAGATGATTCTTTGAGTGAAAGAACTACTTGAGTGACACATGAGGATCTTTGGGAAGTGCAATGGAAGGACTGAGATCTAGCTTGGGTGCTACTTGCTGTGCAATAAGGTGAAGTGTGATCCTTGTATATCAAAAAATGCACAGGCTCATGTAACCTGTGGCTCTTCTATGAGTAGCTATGAGTGCAGGAAGGTGTACTCTACCTTTGTTATAAGCCATTGAGACAAGGATCAATTTTTGATGTAGCTGGTGATCCCCAGAGCTTTCAGTGCTGATATCTACTGTTCAGCTGACACATCAGTGATAGACTGTTCCAGTATATTAACCAATAGATAACCTTCAGTCCACTTGGTGAAGTAATTGATAATGACAAGTATGTACCAATTACTCTGTTCAATCTTCTGTAAAGGACAAGATATAACCAATGTTTATTTTTCATGCTGGAGCTTTCCCCATTTTGGCTTTTCCTTAAGACAGCACTCACACATTACAGTGTTTTCAACATTGCTCAACACACGTGCAGTCAGAAAAACTGCTTTTTCACATTAGCAAGTGTACATGTAACATGCTGGTCACTTCCAGGCCTTGAATTATGCAATGTTGATTTAACACAAAAATATGAAACCCTATAACCTGAGCACTTTTGAAAGGTGGACCTTTCTTCTTTGGGGCTAAACTAGGAATAAACATTACTTTCAGGAGAATTTCATATGGACCAAGGAGGGAATTTGAATAGCCATTTATTTTCTGAGCTGTGTTGAGTATAGTGAAGATGTGCACTTGTTATCACCACCAGTTTTATGGTTTAAAAGAGTAATAATACAGGCTATCAAGGAGATACTTCTAAACTTTACTAATCCTGACAGAACCAACTAAGATAAACATTTATGAAATGTCATGATGATGTTTTATAATGTAAAAGACCGTAATTTGACTAGTTGTTTGCTAAACATTCTCTTGTTTGATCAGAAACAGAGTTACATGTGAATGTGACTTATTGTCCACTTCCTAGAACAGATGTGCCACAGTATCTGGAATAATATATGTAATGGGTAAGGTCTTAATCAATTGATACAGATGAACTTCCTTGTCTACAGCTAGGAAAGGCCACTGTATGGCTATGATAAAGCAGTGAAGGAACAAAATTTTAAGAATGGCTTTGGTATGAGCTAGTGACAAGGAAGCAACTCCATTCCAGCTGGACAGATCCTTCTCTCATTGCTTGACAACTATGTTCATCAAGATGTGAAAAGCAGTGGTAAATGGCATGTATGAGAACTATATTTTCTATAATTTTGGATCCAAATAGTTGTAGACAGCATGATGTTGTAAACTTTTACTATTAAAAGAATTTTATTTATCAAATATTTTTGTTGCTGATACTGTTTTTAGTTTTTGCATCATTGTTAAATGGTTATGCTTGTCCATCTCATCAGAATCATGTAAGTTCTGCAGAGAAGTAACTGTAATATGTGAAGCATTCTAAGTGTTTTTCCCCATTTGAGTTGAAACAGATGAACATTTCTTGTTCACCAAAAATTAAAAACAAAATATACAACTATGAGCATGTGCACAGGCTTAACAACAGAAATAGTTTCTTGAATGTGGATAACTTGCAGTTGCCTTGTTATAGATCATTCTCCTTCGGTGACATATAAAGGTTTCTCATAGAACTGTTTAGATTAATATGCTGTGTAGTTTGTGTTAAAGTTTTGACTATGTGATGAACTTTGTGACGTCCTAAGCGTATAAATAATTAGCTAAATAACTGTTTTATGTAAAAATTGTCTTCTGATTTTGCTCATAACATACACAAACACTTGGAAGTTCTTGGAATATTAACCTAGCATAGAATGCTGTATGGACTTTGTTTTCTACCATAAAATCATTTCAATTTCCTTTGTGCACACCATTTTTAGACAAAATTGTGGTATGCTCTGAGTTGTAAATTAGGATGAACATCACAAAACAACTTCAAAACAATCACTTTTGTTCCATTAATGGTTATGTTTTTATTCCTAGTCCTTTAACCTGAAACTGGAAGGTCAGAACTCAAATAAGATAGAAGAAAGAAAGGATCATGGTTACAAAATGTTTTAGAAACTATAGTTCTTTATACCGAAATGACTTATTAGTGACAATCCAAACCAATTTTTTGGGGTTCTACATGATTGTGATCATCTTGTAATTCACACACATACACACACAAAAGAAAGAAAAGATATGGTATCATCCTGGAAACGAGCTCGATTTTTTTTTTATCCTCTCTGGTGCTTCTTAAAATAAATATATTTTAAAATGGTCAATTTCTAGCAGATCAAAATGCCTGTTGCTGTTAAATTTATGAAAATCCAGATCTGGTATATAAAACTAAAAACTTAAGGAGTTATTCTTTATTCCCATAAATTCCAGGTTTCCAGAGTTATTCTGTATTTAGTTTACCAGATAATGTTTTTCGTTTGTTTTTTAGTACACAGTTACAGAATGGGCTGTCTGCTTTCTGTCCACGACAAAAATCAATTGCTTACTGTTGTAGTATGTGAGTGCTCCCCAGTGGTTCAGCAGTAAGGCTGAAAGGTTATAATGCTCATAATTGGGTTTTGGACCATTGTGTAGCTTTGTTCTTAACACCAAACAAATGAGACAAAGCAATATTTGGTCATAGTGTTGAAATAGTTGTTTAAATAGTCATGAATAGTGTTTCAAGAGACCATGTATTCAATATGCACACTTAGTTGGTGGCTTTGCATTTAACTTTTGAGTATGATTCCTTACAGTTTTATGTTTCTGTATATACAAATCAGCTTGAAACTTCATGTTATGATTTGTTCAGCACACACACACACAAACACAGAGTAAAATCATAAAACTTACTTTTTTGAAAGGTACTCCCAGTCTCTTTGGGGAGGGGAGGCAATTGCCTTTCTTCCTCCAAACAGTTGCCTTCCTCTAACTTATTGCATGTAAGGCTTTGTTTTTGAGTATAAAATAGGTATTTATTGTAGTTTAAATATTAGACATTTTTAACAGATTGTGATAAAGAATTTCAGTTAATGTACATTTTGAGTATTAGAGTCAGGTAAAATATTGAAAAAAATGTAGGTATGATACATGGTTTGTTCAAGTTCTGTAAGAGCATGTATTTACAACTAAATTTTTATTTGTTGTGATTGACCCTCATTGTCTTTAGTGATAAGTCTATGGACTTATAATACTAAAAATTGGATTTTTATACCTGTAGTGGCTTTGTGTAGCTTTGTGCTTAACAACAAACAACCTGTTGTGGCTTCTGTATCACCAACATTGAAGAAGGGTGGAGTAATTAATTAATATAATATATATGAATTTCCTGGTAATTACTAATTATATTAGAATTTCAATAAATGCAGTTTAGAGAGGTAGTGATAATAAATTGTTTTTTAAACAATGTCCATGCATATATCTTTAATTGCTATGTGATGTAGTGTTGCTTTTATGGAACATTTAATTTTTTTTATTATTTTTTATTAGGCAGTTAGATACCGTAAAGCACCAACAAAAGTTAAAAGTAGTGAGTGTAAAACCATTTTCATTCCTTTTCTTTTGCCCAAAATAGTGCTTTATGGTACTTATTAAATCAAATGTTTGATAACATGTTAGGTTTAGAACAAATTTAAGATCATTTGAGAGATTAGAAGAAATAAATATGTTGATTGTTATTTTTCTCATTCCTGCAGATGTTCTGAGAAATGTCCTAGTGGTACTCATGGCGAGGGGTGTGCAAATCAGTGTGTATGCCAAAATAATGGCACATGTAATCACATCAGTGGAACTTGCAATTGTCCTTCTGGCTGGATAGTGAGATCAAATTTGTTATATTTTTAGAATAAATCAAAGAATGTTTTATTTTTAAGGTTAGCTTGTAAGACTTAGGTTTATGAGTAATGTGTATTGTACAAAAATAAGTACTTGTATTGGATCAACATATGAAACATGAAAGTAATAAACTAATTGACATTAAAATTCAGAATAAAACAAACCTTTGTTGAATGATCTATTCTCATGAGTAATTAAGATGAGAAGAACTTTGAGGCTCCTTTGAATAATGTTTTTTATTAAAAGTACGTGCTCATTATACAGAGAAATTATTAGATAAAGGTGTAGGAAATATGTAGTATGCCTACACACCATGCCACTTCATAGCAGTGCTTATCTTGTATATATTTGAATTAATAGAGCTTCAAAATTGTTTTTGAACAGGGATGAAAGGTTAAAGTTTAATTTTAACGTAAAGAATTATTTGTATTTGTGCTATTTTATCATTATACATGACTAATTTATTTATTATCATTATATACGATTAGTTAAGAAAAGCTATATACATTATGTGAAGTTTCTCTAATATGACTGTTTATCATCAGTTAATGCATGTAATATGTACAAATTGCATTGTTATTTAAAAAGTCATGGCTATTGAATGTTTATTAAAGTATATGTTTTATAAGACAAAATCAGTTTAATAATGTTGAAAGAATATATAGTTTGTTATTTTGTCCATGATGGCATAGAAGTAGTTTTAGAAGCTGTCAGGACTGGATCTACAGATTTATATAAAAAGTGGTATGGGTGTATAAGGAATTGTTTACAATAAGTTTGTGTATTTAGATTTTAATGTTTTCTACACCGGGGCACCCTAATGTAGGATCAAGGAAATTTTGAGGGCTTTCATGGTTGGCTGTACATGTTTAAAATAATTTGACATGGATATGTAAATAGTTATCAAAATAAGATGTGCAAAAACATTTACAAGTTTGTTATTTCCCATGAATTTTTATGGTTGTTAACTGATTACTAATATTTAGGCAAATACTTTTTATATTTAATACAAAACAGTAACTTGCATATTGTCTAATGAATTTTTTTAGGGTGATGTTTGTGCTAATCAATGCCCCAAAGGATTTTATGGACAGAACTGTAGTACACGCTGCAAGTGTTATAATCAAGCATCCTGTAACCATGTAACAGGAAACTGTATTTGTGAAGCTGGTTACCATGGAGACTATTGCCAGGAAGAATGTTCCATAGGATATTATGGGCTGAATTGCTCAGAGGTAAGGAATACAAGTTTTTGTCTTTCTTGACTGTTTGTGAAAACTAAAGTATTGATTGCTATTGCCTAAATGTCTGACAGATGTAAATATATTTTAGAAGAACAGGTTGAGAAGATATGTGTAATAAATTATTATGATTTAAATGCATTTTACAAGCTGTTGAAGCATGATTATAATTAATTATACCTTTAATTAGACATTAATATTAAGCCAGTTGTATTTTTAAGCACTATATTCTTTATCTAGTCCCTTAGGGATTTTCAAGAATTATAAGAGTGTTTAATGATAGTATTTCAACCACACTATATTCATCATATCCATTGCCGATGATGTGTTTCACTCAATCCAGAACTCTTCGAACTGGTTGTGGTATAAATTTATGGGCATGGATATTTATCTTTTTGACATTTAAGTTTGAATAAAAATTATGTGCTGAATATACTTGTATAAAATGGATAAAACTTAATTTTAAAAGAGCTATATGTAACTTTAAGACTTTTCTTGCTAACTATGTAAACACATCCTTGCAGGTAATTATTATTTATTACACACAAAAATACATGCAATAATTTTAATGATGTGTAGCAGTGAGATTATGTTAGACTTACTGAACTATGTGCGAGAACATTATAAAATTCTTTTAACAAATAAAATTTCACTTGCTATGGATATTATAGTTCACTAAGTAACTTCCAGATTTTTCTCTGGAAAAATTTGTTTCAATCTCTCTTTTAACTTGTAAAATAGTTTCAAAATATGTAATCTTTAGAACTAGTTCCATAGGTTTGATTTCAACCTGGGATTATTAACATTTAGATTTAAAATTAAGAATATATAAAAAAAATAATACAATATATATATTATAAATAGAATCATAATAAAAGTTAAAAACGTTGTAAACCTTTCAACTTTGTAAAATAAAGTATAAAATATTATAAAATCAGCACAAATTCTGTAACCTGTGAGTAACTGTAACAAATACAAATTCATAAACAGGTTAATTACATAATGAAGCATAGAACATGTAGGATTCTAATTTAAAATTGCAGTAAAATAAGAATTTAATGATTAAAAAAAGTTCCTTTAAGTTTCTATAATTTTTGTTTAGGAAACTATTGAAATGAGTATTAGCTGGTATTGGCCTTAAATTTGGGTTTCTCACATGATATTTATGTAGATTTATTCTAATTCTTAAATTTTCTGTTTCTTTCACATATTGTATAAACTGAAATATAAATAATATAATTTGAATCTCAATCAAAAGTGGAATTTATGTAAAATAAAATGTCCCTGGTGGAATCTGGAATATAAGTATTTTGAATGGCCTCAGATGGCTCAGTGGTAATGTGAGGGCTTATAAAGTTAAGAATTGGATTTCACTATCTGAGGGCACAGCACAGATAGCTCATTGTTTAGCTTTGTGCTTAATAATAAACAAAAAAATGATTATATATATAAATATTTTATAGCATTATTGACATTTTACTTTATTTTATGGAAAGATAATTTTTTTTATTTTGTTTGTATTTCTTTGTATTTAATAATCTATATAGCTTTTTTTCTGTTCTTTCCTTGATAGAATTACTTTAAAATTCATTAATTATTCCTTTAGGTTTTCATCCACCACTTCCTCTAGTTTGTATAATGTATTTACTATCAAAACTAATATGTCAACCATATGTGTATACAAGAGGGGTAATAGTTGCTTGTTCCCTAAGATCTTGCTAGGAATGTTTTTGGGTGGGACTTTGGGTCCATTACTCCCATTTTGAGTAGGTCATTTGGAAAAAAACATGAGCCCCTATAATTTGGATGTTTTGTAATTTACTTCTATTTATGAAGCACCAGACAACTATACCTTATTATTGTAATATTCAAAGCAAAATTTCATGAAGCAAATTATCATGTTTATCATCAAAATAAAATGCTGTGAATTCATTGATTGTGATTAGTGTTTCTAGCATATAACATTATGAATTCATAATGTTAATGATTTTTTGCTTTTTGGTATTTGCCTAAACATTGACCTCATTGTGATGTTATACCAAATTATTTTATTGGTACATAGTTTGTTACTTGAATGATCTAAACAAGAATTTACTCAAGATACCATTGAGAAAACTGATTTTTACTCATAAATACATTTCCTTTAGTTTTTATTGACTGACATCAACAGTTCAACACAATAATGTGTTGCATATCGTTATTGTAACTTGTAAGGAAATAACCTTGAAGTAACTGTGATCGCTATTGACCAACATGGTACATTCACTGATGCTCTTTATTAAATATATTTTTTTGTTTCCTGTTTCTCTAAGTTATCAGTGATTTAATGAAATCACATTTCTTAATGTTCTCCTTCTAAAAGGATTTTCACCAACTGGTCAAAGTGAGAGCCTCTTTCTATGTCTGTTCTGAACACTGAAAGTTCTCACAGTCTGCTGTGTGGACATGGACCATCAGGGCAAGACATATAAGGAACTTCAAGTTGGGGATATTGCATGCATGATGTGGAACAATTAGTTTCCATTGTCTTTCCATTTTGGCCCTGGGGTACATTTCTGTTTTGACAACAATTTTGACAGTTCTCCATTCTCTGCTGGCTTTGTTTGGATCAATTACTGCTTCAGATGTTGCTCAAAATGAGTACTATCATCTGACTTGTACTTGTGAGATTTGGATGTTCCATAGTGTGTTAACAGAGTCTCTAACTTGTCATTTCCCAAGCTTCAAGTTCATCATCTGACAACAGAGTTACTGGATGAAGGGCAAATATCCCAAAGGATATCAACAAGTCTTTCTCTGGAAACTTGAAAAAAAATTACAGATAGTGAATTAGGTTTGAAGTACAAATCATGAAATGGAAACATTTTGTGGAAAAAAATAGTTGGTTTGATAAAACAGACCATGCATACCTTTTCTGGATGTTGTCTATCAGAGAAAGAATGAACTTCTTTTTGATTGTCTTCAGAATTTCTTCAGATGTGTTAGCTATCTTGTGATATTTTAGCCTGTCCATCAAATCCTATACCATCTTGGTCAGAAAACATCCATCAGAATTGACCTTTTGCTGTACATCTGTGACCCACTGATCCACAGTCACCTACAAATAAAATGTGAAGATTAGGTACCTCACCAATCATCAAGACAATGTGATACATCAGGTAATGAAATGAATCATGCAGGTGAAATATATTCACTATTCGTCAGCCAGTCATCATGTTGTTAATTACCTGTAAAAGTGCAATATCCATATTCCACTTCTGGAAAAACAGGCTGAGATAACCACTGGAATAACATCCATTGTCATGTACGTTATATATAGGAACTGTTTGGAAGCCATCTTTTTGTGGAGTCCCACAGCTTTGGGATCTTTCTTTGAGCCTGCCTCATCAAAGTATGTCAACAGAGAGTCCGGACATTGGTAAATTGTGGTTAGTGATGAATAAAAACTGAACCATTGTACATTGTATATATTTCTTTTATTTTTAAACTTTTGGTTGTCCAGTATGGTTTATATGTCTGCAGCTTCTGCTTCCTGTTGGTGGAAGTCTTGAAGTAATAGAACAAGCTTGTCAGTGTTTCTTGGTAGTCCTTGAGAGATAGGAGACATCTAGCGGCCTGAGACGTACACAAGGCTAGTCAGTATGCAATGCAGTGAACATTGATTAAGTGAGGGTTTTGCCCAAGAAGTTGTCCTGTATCACAGCCTGTCATTGAACTGGTATCATCTGTCCCCAAGCCAAGCATCTTAGAATTTGGAACATCCCTCGACTCAAGGTGCACAAAATGTTTTCTGATAAATGTTGTGCTGTTGTATCTTTCACTTGGAGACTTGCAAGAAATATAATAGGTGGTAATATGTTTTTCAGATTGATGATTCTTGCAAGGATTGTCATATTTTTCCTCGTATGAATATCGGTAGTCTCATCTATTAGAAGAGTGATACAAGGTAATGCTGCTAACTTTTCATTCACAGTATTGTCAATGTCAGTGGAGATTACATCAAAAATTCTGTAGCTGTGTAATAACCATATTAGTCTGATGTCTGCTTGGATCCATATGTTAAGTGTTCTACATCAGGGGATTTTAGGTATTTTAGAAATTTCATCATACTTTCAAACTTTGATAGCAGTATTGAATCCTTAGCTAACTAGTATACAACTTTTAAACCAACAATCGCATGCAGTTCTTCTTTAGAAAGTGCTTTGTTGACAGCTTTTGTAAAGTTTTTGTTTTCAACTTTTACAAGAAGCATTGACACATGATCTGAGGATGTAACATGCCTATTTAGCATACTTGTCCAGAAGTTGTTAGTTCTTTGAGTGAAGGAGTTGTGTTTTTTATTTTCACAATAAAACTTGCACTTCATCAAATTAATGTATTGTCATGCTCAAGCCAAGAATGACTTGAGAGCCATGAATATTGGAAGTGTCCTGAGGAGGATGACTGTGTGTATGTGTGTTGATTCAACATGTTCAACTGTGTCAACTTTCTGAGTCTTCTCATTATTATTGGGATCACAAATATGAAATGTTATGATATATATATGTATGTGTGTGTGTATATATATATATATATATATATTGGTCTAATTATAAACATTTATGTCACTAAAATCAAGCTAAAATTTGCATTATTTTAAAGGAAACTTTTATATATTAATTTCAGATATACTATTAAGCATTAATACTGACTGGAAAGTACAAAAGATAATGTTTACTCCTCTGAGTTAATTCAGTGATTATGTAAAATTGAGGTCCATCAATTACAAAGTGAGTTGAATTTTCAAAACAGAAACATAAGTTGTTTTTGTTTAATGTAATAACAGTAGATCAACCCTGTTTTCATATAATGCAGAAGTTCTTCACACTTAAATGTCATGGAACAAACTGTGACATTAATTAATCTGCAGGAAAATATTTTTGTCTTTATTGATCTGTGATTGTAAAATGCACATTTAGTCTTGAGTTTCCAAAGATAATTTGTTTTCTGTATTTACTGTGTAGATATGTGAATGTAAACATGGAGCAAGCTGTGATCCTGTTAGTGGTAACTGCTCTTGCCCAAAAGGTTTCAAAGGCAAAAGTTGTACAGAAAGAGGTGAGGTTGTTATTTCATATGTTTTCACATTTTTATTTAAGCTTTCCATTTTGTTTAAAAGTAGTAAGCATATCATCTTTATATTTATGTTAAATCAGTCATCAGTTATAAAAAGGAGGCTTAACTGCCACTGATATGTAATACCTCTTGATGTTCTGAAAAAAAATCAAATTATTTTATAGAAGTAAAGTAGTTTATCAAACCTTGTGTAAATATAGATCACATATGATTTCAGTTTTTGAAATTCAGTAGGTATTTTATTTGGTTTAATTAAATTGGATATTCTGGTCACAGATGATCAAAATCAGATTCTCTCTTTTAATTATTTTTAACCTATAGTAAGAAAAAAAAATATGCACAAATATTTTGTATGTAGATTGGATGAAATTCTAACAATAAAGAAATGGATTTTCAATTGTTGACCATTTGTGTAAAAAGTATATATATATATATTTTTTTTCCATAATTTTTTTCTATAACCTTTTTTTTTTAAAACATCAAAGCAAATATATATTCTGGTTACACAAAGCTGAGGTTAGGCTTTATCATTGTGTTTGATGTACTGAACATTTATGGTAAAACTAACAATTTGTATTTGATGTCTAGTGTTATAAAGTTTCTGTAATATGAGTGTGCTAAAACTTTTACCTTTGGACACACTACTCAGTCACTCACCATTTTTGTAATCTTTAGTTGTAATGCTTACTAGTGGTTTAAATAAAAAAAAATGTATTTAAATTTTGGAGGCCTGTTAAAAAAGTGCATAATTTCATAAAGATTAATATATTTAATACTCATAATCAAAACAGAATTTAGATTATAGTTTCTCAGAATATTTAATTTTTCACAAAAGGAGGTTGTTACTATGTCTGAATAAACCCCTAATGCAACCATCAATGGTTTAGTATTTAATATATTGAAACAGCAATACAACAGTTATGCAAACCAGTATTCAATGGAATTAACATTTAATATAACAACATAATAATATAATGGTAATTAATAAGTTTGTAGTAATAACTAGAAAAATAACACATCTACACAGTAATATAATCTCACCACTAATCCATAATATACTGACATAAATCTTCAGTTACTCCTTTTAAGTCAAGAGATTTCTCCTTCTAACTTGTTACATTCCTCAAATCAGGACATCTGTGAAGAAGTTGGAGGCAACATACACATATAAATCAAGAAAGACTCTTTTGTTTTGATGTTCATAAATTGTAAAAAATTGTATCTTTCTTATCTTGGCTTAAACCATAAAACCCAACATTAGAAATTGCTTTCGTATTAAAGAGAGGTGCTACTTAAAATTACCATTTTTCATACTACTCATAAAGCATATGAAGAGCTAAAGACTAAAGTCCTTTTTTTAGTGGTATTTGTTTTGGATTTATATATTACTTTCAATTGTTCAAAATGTTTATTATTTATTTAAGCACCATAATTCTGGTTGAACTATGTTGTTGAAAAGAAAATCAGTATGTAACAGACAAGCATTATTGATGATTAACTTTTTTAGATGTGTTTATTTATTTTTTCTATTTGGTGTTGGGTCAATGCTTCAGCCAATCTGCATTCCTTCAAATTAATGTTGTACTATTTTTGAAGGTTAAGTTTTATGTTGTCTTATCATTTGGCTTCATGCAAGAGCTTCATTGTTCCTTTGATGAAGTTGATGTGAACTTGGTGTATAAAATCCAAGAAAATAAGCAAGCCTAAAGCTACCTTCAATAGTTTTTACTTACTTTTGACTGCTTGATATTAAATGTATAATGCTGTGCTACTGAATACTAAAATTGCCTAATTGCATTTTCAGTGACTTCATGAAAATATCAAACTATAAAGAATCCTTTTAGTAATCTTAACTTTTTTTTTAGTTTGTCTTGATGGTTATTATGGATCAGAATGCAAACATCAATGCCACTGTCAGAAAGAAAACAGTCTATTGTAAGTATGTTTTCTGTAGTCTTAGCTTTTAGTTATTCATTAGGATATATATATATATATAATAACTTGTGATCCGAGTAAATTATCTACTTAAAGTAAAACTCAAAATCAACCTTGGCATCAATGTAGCTAATTAAATGTACTTTTCTTATATTTCTACTTATAAAAATTAGAATGCAGTGTTTGATCATTTGGGTACCCTTACTATTAAATGATATTTTTGGCCATAATCCCAATAAAATCTTGAGGTTCAGCCAGCTTAGGAGACTGAGGTGTGTGAATTCAGAACAATATGTGTTTGAACAGTGTAAAAAAGAATTGTTGCATTGTATGATATTGTTCTCAAGGTTAAAACAATGTATAGAAACAATAGTCATAAATTAAATGACAAACATATAAATCAAACAAACAAACAAAATTTAATGAGGTTGTTGTTATAGATAAAGAATTTGTTCATTGTTCAAAGTTTGATTGTGTAAAATATTAGTGAGGAGTTTTAAGTTTCTTTATTTTGTGTACATTTGTTTGTCCCATGATTGTTATTATGGTGTTATTTAAAATTTTTATAAATATACTTATTTCTCTTTACATACGTTCATCATTAAAAAGCAGATGTTGTAAAGTAATTTAAAAAAAAAAGACCATTTTTAACATAAGTTGAAATTTCAGGTTCTGCAGTTACTTCTAGGTATTTCTTTTCCTACTTGCTGCGTGCTAAAGATATGCTTGCAGATTCTCAGGACTGTGATATGAATAATATGCATTTTCTTTTAATAATTTACATAAGTATGAGGAAATATGTAATGCAAATTGCACAGTTAATGTAATCTGTGTGGCTGCCTTGGAAAGTAGGCTCTTAAGAGAAGCAACACAAAATTCTAACAAACTGCAAAATAATGAAGCTTCTAATGATTGATTTGAAACTTTATGAAGTGCATGAATAATAATGTGTATATAGTTATTTTAAAGGCCAGTAAAAGTAGATTGACACTTTCTGATATATATTTTTACAGCAGTTTTATAGTTACATTTGTAGTGATTCAGCAACTTACCAGTGACTACCTAAACTAGAATTAACTGTGACCAAAGCAAATTGTAGTAAAATAAAACAAATAAAGTGATAAAGAAACACACTCAGCCTTATATTAGAAAAAATTATTATTCGGTTTTATAGAAAACAAAATTATCATTGGTTATTTATTCTTCATCAACTGATGTTTGTTATACTTTAATAAAAAGAAAAAGAATTAATTTTAAGAATTTTGTATTAGTATTTTATAGTGATTTGTACAAGTCAAAACAATTACTAACATATCTTTTTAGTGTAGATATTAACATGTTTTTAAATTAACACAATTTCTAAGAATGAAAAAAAGAAACTTACAAGACTGCTACTAGTACTTGTTGAATGGCAGTGTTTTTAAAATTAAATTTTTTATATATTGGGTTTCCTAAATCATTGAATACTGTTTCATAGCTGAAAACCATCTTGTGTAGCCTGATTCACATTCTATGTCTATGAGTGATGTTAAATTGAAATAATTAAGTGTGGACACTACACAGTTACTACTTCAGCATAAGATTTTGCTTTTTTAGTCAAAATTCTACGTTATTAAATTAAAAATATATTAGTTTTACATTTAATGAAAGTAACAGTTAAAAGCAAGCATTGAATATTCAAGAACAGATTTATTTGTGGCCTAGGAGTTATCTGGTCTTATAGGAAATAGTTTGAAACTACTAGTATGGTGTATCATAGTGTACAGAAAAGTTATATTTGTCCCAAAGGTAACCTTATCATGACCTAGTTGGTTCTTATCCAGCCAGGGAGCATCTCATTCTTTTTTTTTGAATCCTTTTTTGTGTGTAAAACATATCGGGTTGGTTCCTGAAAAGTGTCAATTATCCACCACAAAATGAAATTAAGAATTTGATCTTTTCTAGTCTTTTTTATGAGGCCATGGGGTAAATCTGCTTGTCACAGTGTAAGGACAGGTTTTAGTGAAGCCGTGGGGTAAATCTGCTTGTTGCATCAAATGGCTATAAATGTCAAAGTGGATATATCCACTTGATACATCGTAAGGGTTAATGTTGTGAAGTGTATCTGTGTTACTCATTAATCTTGTTTGGTTTGAAGGATCCAGAGGGTTTGACACTCTACTCTGTTTAGTTTTGTAATTCACTTTTTTTCTCCTTGGGTGCAAATGAAGATATCTAGATCATATTTTCTGTGACTTATAAATGTTTAAACTGTTTAGTATTTCCATACATAAATTATGTTCTTAATTTGAAAGTATGATAACAGGAGTTAGTAATGATAAAAGAAAAATATTTATTGAAGGTGTAGGATATAATAATCCTAACAAGAAATACATCAGCTTTCATCAGACTAGAAACTACTTCTTACCATCTGTAGTTAATAGTATGAATTTACATCAGGTCAGTATTCAGTGTGGAAATTCAAGAATATACCTAGCACACAGTTACCTGATTTCCATTCAACCTACAACATTTTACTACACTTATCCTTCCACATATCCTAAAATTTGTAATTATTATGGAGATCAGGTAACTGTATGAATATAGAGAAATAAATATTTTATTTATAGAAGATAGAACAATGAAGTACAAGTTGACTGATCGTTGAAGTGGTAGGTCTGTTTTGTTGTGTTAAGCTGAGAGTGAAGTAAATAAGTAAACTGTATTTTAATTAAGTAAAAACTATTTAACTAAAAATATGAAAATAAGCACTACTTTGAAACAAACCAGAAACTGTTTGGTTGACTGAATAATTAAAAAAAAAGGCATACATGATCAGCAGGCCACAAAAGATGCAGAAACAAAGACTAATCTTGTTCCTTTAAAGTTGGAAACAAATCTGTCTGAAAATGCTAAAAGTGTTTTCAGTTCACCTTTTTATATGTGTAGCTGACCAATTGTGTAGTTGAATTATTTGAATCCAAGGTGTATCTTCTGCAAGTGGAATGCACAAAATAAAGTAGGGCACATTACAATAAGATGCCACATGAAGAGCAAAACTTCTCGGGTATAATTTTCATTCACATATTTACACAACCTTTTTTTTTCCAATATGGAAGTAGTAGAGGCTGTCTAAATTCCTTATTGGTTCAGACTCTTAATTTCTTCAAAGATTTTTCAATGAAATAAATTGATGTCAACTCACACTGAATAATATTTTCAATCTTATGACTAGGTAATTGCTGGTTGTACGAGTTTTCTTTCTTGATTTTATACTATTATAAGTAAAGTAGCAGGTTTTTGCTATGTTATGTATATTTTTATACATAGTCAATCTTTATATCTGCTAGCTGCCACCCAGCTACAGGAAAATGTGAATGTAAACCAGGGTGGACTGGAGAGCTTTGTGAACGACCATGTTCATCACCATTCTATGGAAAAGGTTGTTTGGAGAGATGTAATTGTAAAAATGATGCAGCTTGCAATCCTGTCAGTGGAAAGTGTAGTTGTAGACCTGGATACACTGGATCAGAGTAAGTCAAAACCAAGGGTGATTGTAGAAAGCAGCTGTTTTCATGCAAACATGTTTTAAAACATTCTGTGTATTAAAAATTATTTTATTTTTTAAACTGCTGAACTAAATTTGCTTGATTGTTAAATATACATATACAGTGTATTACATGTGTATGTCACATGTATTGGAAAATATTGTAGAATTAAAATAATAATAGTATGTGTTAGCTACAATATTTTTTTTTAAATTGAATTCTTTAATCTTTACATGTTGTGCTTTGTGAGGTTTATAGTGGTATTTTTTGGAAGTGAATGGCATAAAATCAGTTCACTTAATGTTATTCCAGTACATAGATGCACATTTTCACTATTCAAAACAAATACTCAATATATTAATGGACAAATCTTTATTTTATTAAAAATACTTCCCTAAAAAAATATGATTTTTTGTATGTGAAAGATTTAAAATGTCAACTGAAAGACTGCCAAGTTTTGTGAAGATATACACACTATAGTGGAAGTTAGAAGTATTAAATCTATAAAGACTTTAATTGAGTACAAAGGTTGAGTACTGGTTGGTCAAACTGACCGAGTACGTGTAGAGACAGTTAAGCTAATTTCATAGACACCTTGAATGTTAAGATGCTATACAAAATTTTGGTATCAGTACTTCAGTTTTAAAAATCAAATTCTTTATTTTTGAATGCTTAAATCATTTTCAATTGTTTTTGTATATTGTTGGTAGAACTTGAAACTAATTCATTTTTTATGTACAAATATAATTATCTTACAATTTCCTTTGTTTTAAACATCTAGTTGTGGGGAACCATGCCCAAAAGGAAAATATGGAGTAGACTGTGAACAAGACTGTATTTGTAGCAATGATAGTAACTGTTCTCATGTTACTGGACAATGTACCTGCCCATTAGGTGACTTAGTTTATAGAATATGATTTGTTTTGTAATGAGATATTTTTATAGGGGAGAAAAACTGTATCTGCTTGATTTAATTCTTGATAGGCTCAAACATTGTCATATGTTTTAGTTAATTATTTTTTTTTAGTTTAACTGAAGAAATAATGAATGGATATCACTCAAGTTTTAACATGTGTCTTCTCGGATTCTTGTGAACTACTATTGTGAAATTAGCTCACTTGATAAATATTTTGAGATCTCAGTTAATATTTTTTATTGACTAGAGCCATATGCTGCTTTTAAGAGTAGGAAAAGAGTCTAAAGCATCATGCTTATTATCCAAGAGAAGATTTTCTAAATACATTTCTTTTAAATTTATTGTGAATCATTTCTCTTCTTTGATTTGAGCACAACATAATAAGCTTAAAGTTAAATAGTATGGTATGATGTACTCAATTTGTCTAGGAAAAACTGGGTTGAAATGTGATAGATCATGTCCAGAAAGTCATTATGGTCAAGACTGCAAACAAAAATGCAGGTGTAAAAATGGTGCAGCATGTGATCCTGTTACAGGAGCTTGTTTTTGCAAAGCTGGATATACAGGAATAACATGTGAACAGAAGTGCAAGGTCAGTTAGTTCAATAATGTTGTTTGTGTTTATTCTGCTGTTCCATAACATATGCTCATATAAAATTTCAAAACTCACAAACCTAACTCTTTTGAAAAAGTCTTATGTTTAAAGCTAGTGATTTTTAAGAAAAATGAAAGGAAATATAAATGATTTTATTAATTTCTGTCAGAAAGGCATATTATAGTTATATGTAAACTGGCTAAAACAAAAATTGCCATTACTACTCACAGTATTTACCTTCTGTTAATGCAAAAAAATCCAATATGATAATTACCATGGTTAATTAAGGTACATTCATGGTAGAAGTTTTTTTTGTTTAACCTTACAGTATCAGTCTTGAGTAATAAATTAGTTATAACCAATTGAAGTTAATATATTCACTTCAGTAAAAAAAGAAGTTTGATAGTTGTTACCACTCCATACAAACCTCTATGGGTTTGTTTATAAGATGATTTCATAAGAGTAAACATATTTGAGACATTTTACTACTGACTGATACTCTTGTTGCTAATCAATCAACAGAATATACCAAGCATCAAACCTAACAGATGTGATAGAATCATGTTTGATTTCAAATGTTTTATCCCATCTCTTGTTAGTCCTTTATTGACTGTAAACCATGAGCATATAGAACAGCATTTTTTGTTGTTGTTTACCATAAGTTCCTGCCCAGTAGCAGAATTCTTCAGCTGCACCTATAAAATCCAAAAGTTTTTCTAAAATATTGTTTGTGTGAACAACAAAAGAATTCATTGAAGCACATTAGGCTTAGTAAATGCAGAAAAAACACATTGGATTTGAAATGTTTACAAGTTTTTCTTGATTGATTAAGAATGTTAATCCAGTATGTGTACAAATATGAGTTTTGTGTTTTAAAAACCACTATCTTGGAGGACTTTTATTAAGTACAGATCTCTTCAGCTGTAATAGTTTAGGCATTTAACGTCACCACATTCATTACTTTTTTTTCCTACTGTAAACAAATAATGTTCAGTTTTAACTACCAAGGTTCTGTTTTATTTACAGTTGGTTAAATTGGTATAAAGCTAAAAATGACCTATGTGATTAAACATAGTATTTCCTAAAATATGTACAATATATGTTGAACTTTCAGCAAGGCTATTTTGGATTCAATTGTACGAGTTCTTGTGACTGTGAACTAAGTCATATCTCAAGCTGTGACCACAGAACTGGAACATGTCATTGTTTGCCACCATGGACAGGTAGGTGTATTTAATTGTGAAGTTATATGTATTTGGAGCCATTTCATGTACCCTTTAGGAATCTTAATAATCCTAAACAATATTTTAAAACACATTTTAAAATTAAATTGTTTAGTGTGGAAGATGTGTTTGTTTTGGTAAAATAACATTTAAATTTAAAATTGAAATGCTTCTGGTTAAATATAATAGTAAAAACAATGCATTGCAAATATATATATTCAATTTTATTTAGTGTTATATATTATATATTATTTGTGCCAGACATAATTCATTCAGATTATAATTTATTCTTCACTACAATCCAGTGTCTTCACTGTCAAATTGTCAATAACTCATTTCCAAAGTTAAATGTAATAAATTTCGTTACGTGTATATGACTAATAGGAATATTGAAAATAAACCTTTCTCACAGTTTCAAGTCTTAAAAACCCTAATTCACCCTGTACAATAAGTTTCATCCCACTGCAAGTTTTAGCTTGATGAGATTCTACCCAGCTGTTCTTTTTATCACAAATTCATTCTCTTTTGTGTAAAAAAAAATATTTTTTTGGTTGCACCATGTTGATCGTTCATATAGTTTTTATATTGTACACTCAGTAGGTTCTTCATTGCTTTTTGATATTCACAGTACAGTTTAAAGAAAAACTGTTTGCTATGTATTTAAATGTTTATGTTCAAATTACAATACTTCAGCAGTTTTGGAATGTTATTTTTTCCAATAAATACCATACCAAAACTAATTTGTCCACTTTAATTTTAAAATATTTTTACATATTAATTATTAAAATCTATTAATTTACTGTTTATATACATACATATATATATATACACACACACATATATATTATCTGGGGTACTTGAAAAAGCAGAAATAAATGTAGGTAATCAAATTAAAAAATTAAAATTTTATTGATAATTCAACCTAACTTTCCCACAATGGGTAGGTCAAAGTGTGCATGTCATGACCTTTTACAGTTATATTCAAAACTTAATTAAATTACTCTAATGTTAATGTATACAAATAAACTTGGCATCAAAACAGGTACCAAGTCAAATTTTATTATTATAAACTTATAATTATATTATGTATATATATATATATTATATTATTATATACAAGTTATTATTTTTATATGGAAATATTTTTAAAAATCCTCAATCTCTCCTAGTATGAGAATCATGACATTTGTTCTAAAGGTCATCCTCTTCTCTAATTTTTTTACCACCCATCTATGAAATATGGAATTTAACATAAATTACTCAGTATAATATAGATATTACTAAGACAAATACTAATTTTTATAGTCTTTAATTTTATTTGTTTATGGTGTCATAAACTAGAAAAATTAGACCCACTTGTAACATTCTCTCTCACATCCTGTCTCTGGCATTTTATACTATATCATTTATAACCAATAGAAAGGTAAAGTTTTAATCTATTCAATGATGTATAATGCTACATTTTTTTCAGTACAGAGTATTGTCAGTTTTTTCTTCAATTTGAAACTTTATCTCATAGTGTTCAGATCAAGCAGCTAAGTGAACTAAAGCCCATCTTGTGTCAATTAGAAATTCAGTTAAATGATAATAGTTATAGGACATTGTTTGCTTTGTGCTCTCAGATGCATTATTCATGTAAATAAAAATTATTTAGTACACTAATACTGTCATAATAAAAAAGTAGGCTTAAATTTCATCAACAGCTGACAACAAAAAATGAAATCACATGTAAGTACTATAGCTCTTGTTTTTTTATGTGTTTGTTTATATATTGTTATAAGAGTAACTAAGGTGTAAAAATTAGAAACTTGTTAGGATAGATTATGTAAGGTGATGAAAAAAAATCATTTGATGAGGTGTGCTTGCAAGCGGCTCATGTGTTATATCATTCAACACAGAGCTACACATTCACTGAGTGCTTTACAACTCCTGTGACAGGATTGTCAGTTAGACATGGTTCAAAAGACAGTAACACAAGTATAAACAGATGTATACTGTTATGAGATTTAATATATTTAGGATAAACAGATGTAGTTTCCTGTTGCATATGAAGTCATTCTAGAAAGAATAAAGGGTAATTTAGATTTATTTCCTGGTGTTTTTTATGGTGGTTATGGGTTTGGTAAAATTTACCAACCCTATATAGAGTTAGGGTAGAGAAAATAGCAGATAAAATATAGTTTTACTAAAAACCGTGTTTGATATTCAATTAGGAGCCAACCTGGCTTTGCACTTGCAGCTACCCTTTTCTTTCTATAAGGAATATGTTTACTTGGAATCTTTAAAAATTTCCACATCTGATCAGTGTCTCCAAATACCTCAGCTTTCCAATTCCCAACAGATAATTCTTGTCACTTTTTTTTTAAATTTTGCTTTTTTGAAACTTGTAACCAAAATATTATTCCTTATCTCCAAAACATTGAACCTAATAAAGCAATGATCACTTGCACCCAGATGTTCCCCAATTTCCACTCTTTTGATCATTTCTACATTTGAAGTTAAAAATAAACCTAAAATAGCTTTGTTTCTAGTAGGTCCCTTGACCAATTGGTGAAGAAAGCCATCTTGAACAGTTTCTAGAAACCTTTCTCTCTCACGGTTTGAGAGACATATTTCCCAATCTATATGTCTGAAATTAAAATCACCCATAATTATGACTTCATTAACAGCTGAAATCTTAATCCCATTGTACAGTTTTTCACTAATTTCATCAGTATCATCTGGTAGTCTGTAACAACTTCTCACTGTTAGCCTTTTCCCTTTATATCCACTAATAGAAACCCAAATGGATTCAATCTCCTCCCCATTATCTTTGACATCCTCAACTTCAACAGGATGTGACATTTGACATATAAAGCCACACACCCCCCTCTCTTTAGTACTCTATCCCTATTAAATAGCCTGTAACCCTGTATTTCAAAGATATTTATGTCATCAGAATATCTACGTATAATCATTTTTGAATTATTCCCATTATTTCACAATCCTACATTCCTACCAGTGCTCTAAAATCATCTACTTTATTTCTTATACTTCTAGCATTACAATAGTAACAATTAAGCTGACCTGTATAACTAGTTCTATACTCATTTCGTATGTTCACATTTCTTTGCCTCTAATTTTTTTAGCACTTAGTTTATTCTGGCCCTCACCAATGTCTAGTACCAGTTTAAAACCTTCCTTATAGCTGAGTTAATAGTCCTAGCAAACAAGCCAGCCCCTATTCTATTTAAATGTAAACCATCCATTCTAAAAAGCTCCCTTCTTCCATTGAACTGAACCCGCAAGTCCAACCAGTCTATCTGCTCCTCCTAAGCCTAGCATTTAGTCCTAGTGACCTACTCATAATTTCATCCCCACAAGTAATACTTAGCAGTATCCCTGACACAATTAAGTTATGGCCTTTTTCTTTAAATGACTTTATCAGCCCCTTGTACTTATTGATTAGCTCCTCTGACTTACCTTTTCCTACATCATTAGCCCTACACGCACAACAAAAACTACATCTTTGCTAGCTTTCTTTATTGTATTTCCTGCTCTGTCAGTTATATCCCCCACTTGGGTAGCATAAGCTAATTCTTTTCTCCCTATTTACCCCACAGACTATTCTATCCACATGCCTTATCAAGGAATTGCCTGTAACTATACCCTCCTTAAGTTTATCATCCTTCTCTGTCCCTTTTGTTTTCCTTCCTTCCAATAGTTCCTTGTATGCAGAAGCTAAGGGCTGAAATCTGTTGTCCAATAGAATAGGCTCATTACAATTAAATGCATTAGTTTTAACCTTAATGGTACTCTCTTTTTTTTTTTTCTTCTGAAAGTCATTGTTAGCTGTTGTATTTCTTGCATGTAAAAGTTTAAGCTCCTTATCAGATCATGCTGCCATTTCCCACAGTTTGCACTTCTCTTTATCTGTTGCCTCTACTTTAATTATGGTAGCCTCCAACTTCTCCTCCAACCTACAAATTCTACATACAAGTTGCACATCTTCACTACTAGCTTCCTTAAAAGTACATGCCAGTCTCAAGTTCCCATATAAAACCCACTCATTGCACCCATTACACCTAACAAACTGTGAATGCTTAATTCCTACACTAGTCCTAACCATTGTATTTATACTTATAGTCTGGAAATAAATACTCAATACCAAATACCAGTTGCCTATTGTCAACACTGTTTCTGTTGATCCTAACATTTAAGAACCAATTGTATTAGTTTTTTTTTTATATAACTACTTTGTCTTCACACTAAAGTAATTATGTTTATCTTCAATTATATAGAACTTAGAAATATAACTTTATTAGAAGTGACAGTAACTAGTCTTTACTTTGATGTGTACGTAATGTTAATAATACAATGTATTTAGCCTGATTTATATTATAACCTACCTATAACTATAAGCTGAATTTAAACTAATGGATCTAAGTTAAGTAAACAAATTAATCCTTAAAACACAGGGAGACAAGAAACTAGTCTTTAGATTGTATTTATTTAATAAAACAATATATTAACCTGTTTTACAATTTACCAGTAAGTTGAATTATAGTTAAGCCTAAATACCATTACACTTCCTAAGATTAATTTTACATTGTAGTACAATTTACATCACTAAACTCTAAGTTAAAACTTTGATCATCTTACTTTTATTTACCAATATTACTAAATCCAGTTATTATTTTGTTATTTAATCCAAATTACAACAAATGATAATATTAACATTAAATAATTTTCAAAAATCTATAAGAGCTTAACTTCTCAATGTCTTCTCTCTTCTGTAATGATAGAAGTCTATGTCAAATTCTTAGTAATGATAGTTTGATCTCAGAAATTATTTTTATTTTAAATTCTAATATGCAGTTTATAATATGAAATATTAGTATGCATATAAAATAGAATTTCCAAAACAGTATCTATCTCCTCACATATAATAGCTTCTCTCGTTCAGTGCTTCCCTCTATATTCAAATATTTTTTCACTTGTGACTAGTCTTGAAACTCCCACATACCCCATGTTCAACATGGTTCTATTGCATTTTTGCATGCAAGTAAGCATGCGGCAACCCCCACCAACAGGAACATGACACACTCTCCTGATGCAGGTTATTTCCTCTATACCACTCAGCCTAACCTTTACTTTTCATTTAGGCACAGTCATGTTCAGAAGTTACAAAATTTTGCTTGTGTTTTTAACTTTGCAGTTGATTTTGTTTTTGCTTTGTTTTTTCTGATTCTCTGTTTAGGCTCTCCCAGGCCCAGTATTCCAGACTCAGTCTGACCGTTACTTCTTTTTTTCAGTACCTGTCTATCATGCACCTCTTGGCCAAGGCTATCCCCCTGATCCCCTGTAGGGTTTTCAGTGGAGACTTGCACCCTCATATTTTCCACATTGTTGAATTTATCCTCTTCAGTTCTTTTCCCTCCATACATGACTTCTCTGCTGCTGGGATCTCCTGGGTAAGGATGCACTTTTGTCTCAGATGTGCCTACCTACTATCTATCTGTGTGACCTTAAAAGGTCACCATTTTTATGCGGATTTCATTTTGGAAACATTCCTGAATTCCTGGAGTTGCAGATGGAGTCTGTACAACAACATTCCACTATTTCTTCTTTAGTTTCTGGGTTATCTAAGCCTTCACCTGCCCCTCTTTCCCATACCACTTACTTACACCTCTCCAGGCTGTTAGTAGTTCCCAGGTAATTCAAGGACTGTTGTCTGGTGATAGATTTGACTTGGCTGAACTGTTTCATAGACCTTACCCATTTCAGCATGGAATTTTTTGTTTTTTTCTCACACTATTGTGGGCTTTCACTCCAGGTCTGTGGATGACCAAGGTAGACATCTAAAATGCTTACCACCACATCCCTGTTGCCCCACTTTCCAAACAGAACCTTTGGTTGTCCTCAAAGGTTGGGTTTACCAGTTTTGTGTGCTGCCCTTTGGGCTGGTCACAGCACCTTATGTGTTTTGTTGAGTAGTCAGGGTCTTAGCTCGACTACTCTGTGCCCAGGGCTTATGTTTTCGTCATTCTCTGGATGAACTGGCTCCATCCAAATCAATAGCACATGAACACACATACACACAGTTGCCTCTGATAGAAGCACCTTGTGTAGGTTGGATTATGAAAGTGGAGAAGTCCCTACTTTCACCTACCCAATATCTTGTCCACTTAAGAGTCTTTTTCAACTACTCCCTAATTTGGGCCCAGCCTGCTACTTCTTTTCTATGGTCAAGGGAGTTTTTAGTGACCAAGGCCCTAATCTCTCCAACACTAACTTCTTGCAAGGTTCTTTCTCTTGAGGGGAAGTTGGCTTCCATGGTAGTTCTTATATCCTTAGGTCATGCTCATATGCACACCCTGCCATGAATGCTGCATGACCAGTAGACTCCATTATTCATCTTCTACATTCCCTCCTAATCTTTTTCACATGGTTGATAAACAGAGACAACATCACAGCAAGTATTTCTCTTCCACCTCCTCATCCCGAGTTGCACCTGTTCATAGATGCATCACTCACGGGTTGGGGTGTGTTTGGAGCATCAGGAGGTTTCATGTCATTGGTCTTCTGTCGAGAAAACCATGCATATCAACATCTTGGAACTACTGGCCATCCATCAGGCTTTGGATCATTTCCATCCCTCTGTATGAGGCACATTGGTCAGGATCAATTCCAACAATCTGATAGTTGTCTCGTACGTCAATCAATAGGGTGGCACTCATTCACACTTGCTCTGTTTCCAAACATTATAACTACTCTTTTAGACCCATGTTTTTTACTCATGCCTCATTGTGTGTCATGTTCCGGGTGCATTCAATCTGGTCAGGGGTTGTCTTTCTCATCCCAAACAGGTCTTCCCCATGGAGTGGTCCCTAGACCCTCAGGTTTTCTTGTGGCTCTGCACACAATGTGATACTTCTCAGTTGGATGCTTAACCACATATCACACCACCAATTATCCCTATTCTCATCCTCAGTACATAGTCCCCGCGCTTTGGCTGTAGATGCTTTCGAACTGCACTAGACCAACCTATACCTATATGCCTACCCACTGATTTGTCTCCTACCCAAGGTGATTTCCATCATCCAGCCCACTCCATGTCAAGTACTTCTGATAGCACTTTTCTGGCTATCACAGCTCTGGTTCCTGGTTCTTATCCTCTTCCAAATGATGCCTTCATTATCTTTTTATCTTTTATAATCCCTCCTCTGTCAACCTGTCACTGGTTTTTCTTCCTGCCTTTCCCACACTTATGATTTCATGTGTGGCTTTTGTCTGGTACTTTACAAGGGGATCCGGACTCTCCACATATATGGTTTCATTTTTGTCCCATTCAGTTCACCCTTCCTCACTCATGGTTTACCAGGGACAGTGACGGATGTTTCTCCATTGGTCACTGCACCACACCTTATGTCTCAGAATTGTACCTGACTGTTTCATCATAACTTCTCAATATCTGTCATAGAAAGATATTGAGCAGCTTTGTTCAATACCTTCCATTTTACCAGATATTGTACAGTGTTTTCCCTTCCCTTCTGTTACATTCCTTCCAGATCAGTCACCTCCTCACCCTACAATTTTACCAAATTGAGATACTAATTTTGTTCTCTACACACTTACCCGTCCTCATTTTGTACCCTTGGCCACCTGTTTCTTTTACCATTTATCCCTCAAACTCTCCTACTCCTTTTGGTTTGTGGTCGTCTAAGGTCAGACATCATCTCCATCAATATTTCATGTATTATTTACTGCCACACCTATGTTCTCCTTTATATGGATTGTAGCTTCCTTCCCAAGACATTTGTGGCTTGTGAGGGCAACTGTTCTTTTATGCCATTTCTCCCCCTTCCCTTTTCCCAGTGTCATCTCCTGCTGCAGGTGCTCCAGCTGTGCCAGCCACTTCACCCAGTACAGTAACAGCCACAGCAACTTCCACTGCAACACCAGTGTGAACTGGCATATAGAAGATTGGGAAAGATGGAACAATTTGGGTAGTTATGAATCTTACTGTTGAATCTGCAGGAAGATGAGCTGCACAAAACGTTTTAACAGAAAATCCAGGTCCTACACAGTATTCAAAATGCAACATTGATAGACCTCTCAGTGCTTATCACTTATTGATTCATATGCTATATTACATCCAATGATGTACTGAAGCAGAGGTGCATAGGATGCAAAAGGATTATACATGGAAAATATCTCTGGGGAAATTATAAGCATTTTATTACACTTCTATTTGTTTGTAGGGCATATGGTGGTCAAAGAATTTACCTGAAGAGCTTTTGGTCTGCACATTGGGGAATTCCTTTTTTTTTACAGAGACAATGCCAAGAAATCGATTTCAAGAAATATTGAGATTTTTGCATTTTGACTTGAGAGCAATGAGAAATTCCCAACCTCAAACAGATAAATTTGCGATGGCATCCAAAATTTGGAATGGATATATTGAAAACAGCACTGTCTGCTACAAGTGAAGAGAGAACATTCTTGTGGATGAGCAACTTTTCCCATAAAAGCACGGTGTTGCTGGACACAATACATGGAAAACTAACCAAACAAACTTGGCATAAGGTTTTGACTTGCAGTAAACATTACATCAGAATACATTCTGAATGATTTCCCCTATCTTGACAAAGATGAAACTCACCCAGCTGATCAGAGAATTATGACTACAGGCAATTTTTTTCACTTGATTTGAATTGGCAAAAGAGTTGCAGAAAAAACAAACAACAGCCCTGTTGAAACAGTGAACAAATCAAAAAGAGAGCTTCCATCATCTGTGCTAAATGTACAACCAGGGCTGTACATCAGTACAATTTTGAAACACAGTGACTTTGCTACATTGACTGTTTACAAGTGCAAGCTGAGGAAGAACGTTTGCATTCTCAGCTGAGAGTCACATGTCAGTTGGCATTGACACTACTGAGAAGAAAAAACTGGAGACTCTGCTTTTCTACAACCAAATAATGTATGGAGTGGATGTTCCAGACCAGATGAAACACCAGTACTCAGTAAAAGCTAGTTCTTGTCAGTGGCCACCATCAATTCTTTTGTTTTGTATAAGGAATGCAGTGAAGAAAATATAAGTAGGAGGGATTTCATCTTGATGTAGCCTCAGAGCTTTGACAGAAACACATTTGAGAACACTGTAAAGCATCAAACATCTCAGCCTGAATCCAGTTAAACATGTAAAAGAAAACAATGCCAGTTAGCTAAATGCAATAAAAACAGAACTTCAGATAAGAGTGTCCTGTGTGAAAGACGTGAGGTAAGTGCACAGTGAAAGTTAAAAAGTGTTTTACCTGCGTGGATTGTGTCACTCAGACTAGTTTATAATAGGAGTTGTATAATTATTTTCAGTTTTTTTTTTATGAAGATGTACTGTTTAGAATAATTTACTTTCTAGTTTGTATTTAAAGTTTTGTATGTACATATAGCTGTTTATACCTGCTTACCAAATTGTTTATTTTGATATGTTTATTTTATTATAATATTCAAGTTATTGAAGTGTTTTGTTTTTGCGCAATTGTTCATTTTAATATGGTGTTTCAGCTGTAGATACATTTGATTTGATGTTCCAAAATAAAACTTTGAGTTGTATCCAATAATTTGTCTTTCATTTTAAAACTGACACTGTAATATGTAGCAGTCAAAATGACAGCAGTATGGTGGTTCTAGGTATGAGTGAAATCCTGGCAGTTCTAATGTTAAAATGTTTTTGAGATCATGGCTGTAAGTTGTTTCTAATTGTATTTGATTCAGTGACAATTATGTAAATATACACCATGTTTTAAAGCTTTAAACCATCTTGTAGTTATTCTGTAATACCTATTTAGTATTGTAAATAAGAAGTTTGTTTACAGCTAAAGTGATTTCCTCTTTGGGCACGTCTTTTATTAGAACACAGTCATATCATTATACAGATTTATCACTGAGATATTAGATTGAGAAATACTTTATTAATGATAGTACCTTTATTTATTTGAAGTTTAAACTCTGCTTAACTATGCGTAATAGAAAAATAGGAAGAGAAAACAAAATACTAAGTTTGTTTTGTTATTAGGAGAAAAACTGTGGTACTAGAAACTGAAAAAACAAAGGAAAATAATGTGTTTTAGTTGGATTAAACTGATTTTGAATGAAAACTTTTTCTTAATGTGACAGGTGCTCGATGTGAGAGTCAACATGACCTAACAATTTTAGATTCAAAATATAACAAGAAATGTAACTGTGAGAATAACTCTTATTGTGATACTAGCACAGGGAATTGTTCTTGCCTTCATGGATGGACTGGAAGTACCTGTAATAAAAGTGAGTGTTTCATATTTCTACAGAATTTTATGTTAACAAGCATAATATGAAAAAGTATGTTCATTAAATACAAATAATTGTTTCAGATATTTTGTTGCCTCTTTTTTAAAATATGTTTGTGCCTTACACAGTCATCTATAATCCATGCTAAACTTTTAATTGTTTTGTAAAATGGTCTTTTGTTTTTGTGCAATTTTTCTAAAGTCCACTTACCTTTATGGCCTTGTGCATATTTTTAAAAAACTTCATGAACTGACTAACTTCAAGATATTTTCATTTGATTTTTTTTTGTGTGTGGAATATTTCATCTTAACCTTGTCTTTGGATGGTTTCTATATGCTAACTTCTTATACAAAGACTATAACCATCTTTTTCTTGGTATTGCTTGCTTGGTGTATTTTTGGATGTTATGCACTTTTAGGAACTTTACATAGATGTCTTTGTAACACCAACTTTGTTGTGTTTCTTCCTTTTATCCAAATAATGCTTTTTTTCAGATATGATTCTGTCAGGCTTGTTAGAGAATCTTTTTCAAGGGTGTCCTCTGTTTTTTTTTTAATTCTTCAATAGTTTTGAGGCTTACAGCGTTAACTTGTTAGGTTGATCTTTATGTTTGAAATCTAACTTTTAAGATAAAATGGAATCAAAGTAATGTCTGTGGGTAAACACTATCTCTTTTGTTATCTCCATTTATTTATTTTCTAAAGAATATTATAGCAGTTATTGTTCGTGGACAATGAAAAAAAAAAAATATATATATAAAAAGCACTTAGACCACTGCTTTTAATATTGTATCGAAACTGGCCTGATGAGCTATGGTAATCGATTAAAGGCTTGAAATAACATTTCTCTTTTGCTTTCACACATGAATTCTTAGAGTTACTAATGTAGATTTTTTCTATTAACTGGTTGCTTGACCCGCTTCAGGAACAAGAAGAATAGATGACTGGTTCGTCAGTTCTTGTAAATGATAGTAAAATTAATAATAATAAATATGAATAGATAAATATACAGTCAGTAATAAGTTTAAAATAAAGTAAACGATGTTGTGTTATTAATTATTACCCTAAAAGATCTGACTTGTAAGCTGACTTAAATAAAGTTAATAATAATTACAATTCACTTGCTTAATTTGGTTCAGACTTAACATTCATTGTTCATGTAAACTGATAATGATCATATATATAGTGTCTTGTCTGTCCTATTCCAACCAGCCTGATGAGTCCCATATTTGGCAAAAGACTTCATCAACACTGGATATGGTGTGATTTACATAGTGTAATATATTGTCTTTTGCTTTCACTCATGGGTTCTTAGAATGATATGTTAGTTGATTGGATGTCTTTTCATGTTTGCATATGTATGGACAATTCCTTTTGGTACCAAAAGCATCTTGGTCTCATTAATTGTTAAAGAATAAAGAGTTAGTAAGATACTCGAAGGAATGTGTATAGAAAGTGGTAAAAAAAGGTTTAGATTCATATATTTGAGTATTAGTTTTCTGTCTATCATTTTGTTTTTCTTTTGTATAGTTACCCTTTTCACTCAGTATCTGTAATGCTCTGCACTTTATTTATATTTCAACATTTTACACGAATAATGTTTTTAAATTATAATTTGCACATCTTAACTTATTCTAAAGGAAATTTCTTTATTTTTCTTTTAAGTATGCCCACCAGGATATTTTGGTCACAAATGTATGGAAAGCTGTCCAGAATGTAAACATAGCGAACATACCTGTCATCATGTAACAGGTAGTTGCTCTTGTCAGTTAGGTTACACAGGACACCTCTGTATGAACTGTAAGTATACATGTGATCAACTGATGTAGCTTTTAAATTATAGAGTTGTACTGTTACACAAGGATGATAAATTGGAAAACAAGCTATTCAAGAAGCCAAGATAATGAACATGTAAATAAGAGGACTGTACCTTTAATTTTAGTAAACTTTAAAAATATACGAAATTAATATTTCATAAGTAATTATCTTAAGATGTACCTCTAAATTATGGTATCTTAATATTTATTTAATACTTGAACTGGAACTGCTGATTATAAATGGGACTGTTTAAAACGTATGTTACTATTATTTAAACACGTTGTGGTATACAAATTTCAAAAATGGACTGATTTTTAAATAGTAAATTGAAACATAGAGACCCCTGATGCTAACTTTTATTATGTTGCTTCCCTAAACTGAAATTCTGGTTTGTGAGCCAAGAAATTCCAAAGACTGTGAACTTGCAATTAAGTTTATAATATACTATATGTGATTTTCTAGATTGCCTCTCAGTAAAATAATTTTCAGTGGGCTTAAATGTGTAGAATATTAGTAAAGTCAATATTAGCCCTTCACTATGGCAGTAGTATTTATTTTCTGTTTGGAACATTATAATATTGCAATTTTTGTTATATAGCTTTGAAGCCACTAGAAAAAGTTGTTTATGATTTCACAATAGAATCCTTTGTTTTGTGATATCTAATGTCACATTCATCGATCTTTTAATGGCACTGAAAAATAATGTGCATGCCATTTTTAGGCCTACTGCTCTTAGTTATATAATTCATTCATTGTTAAATACACATGTTGACACACTTCATAGGCATCTAGTATTCAAAACTTATTTAGAATAAATCATGGGGTTTCTCCAACATTCATTGTTTTGATTTTTCTGGGATGATAGAGAAAGAATTCCTTTATACAAGTGAAAGCATTATTCCCCCCCCCCTCTTTTTTTTTACTCAAGTTTATAACAGATAAGAATAATATACAGCGGCAGAAGTAAAAGCAGCAAATTGTTGGAGAATCCACAGGATTTATCAAAGAATTTTCTGTAACAAGAGCATATAATCTTATTGACGATTTGTAGTAGTCACATGACTAAGTGTACTATATAACACATAATTATTAGAAAACGTGGGAATTCCCTTGGAAGGCATTATGTGCATAGCCAATAAAAACTACATCTATGTGAGGATACAGGGAAGAAGGTTAATATATGCTGTAGATTCAATTGTACATCATTACATACAATCAGATATCATAATATAGGCATTATAACACAGTACAGTAAAAGAATTAAACAAAAATGTTCTGTAGCTTATATTATTGTGTTTTTATCTTTTAAACCACTGTTTTTCTGATTGTTGATATAGTTTGTTTGTTTTTCTGTAATTTTCCCGAAACAGTGAGCAAGTAAGAGTGGTCATAGGTGAAATTTTATTCTAGTAAAAAAAAAAAAAACACAAATAGTCTATTGTAATTTAATTAATCTTTAAAATATAAAATATTCCTGTCCTGATTGTCATTCACTGATGACAACAAATGTATTTATAATGTACACTTATAAAGTAACCACAACAATTATCGATACCTAATAGATGAGTAATACAAGATGTTGAAAAGAGAATATTTTTAGCAAGTAAGAGTTTTTGCTTAAGTTGTACAATATTTTAAGTTGCTGAGTCATTGAACATCTTTAACTATTCAATTATTAAATGTAAAATTTATAGTTTAAATTGACTAGAAAGCAGAGATTAAATACACTTAAATTAACTCTCTCATCGTTGTTTTTATACGTAGACCATCAAATAATTTTCGATGCACTAGAAATAGAGTAACTGATTGTTTATAATTCTTTTACCTTTCAGGTCTTTAAACAGGAAGGGCAGGTATATAAAACAAAAACTTTGTAATACCCATATGTTAATTAGGGTTTTAATCAAAGTAAAAGAAATTTAATTTTTCCTCATAGATACTAGAAAATATAATGCATTATAGTAAAATTTTCAATATATATTTTATCTAATAATCATGTCCGATATTCTTATGTTGGAGAGTTGCAATATTTCTTTAATATCTTTTTTTCTATTAAGTATTGTGTTCATATTATTGTTTATTTGTGAAAAAAGTGTGTTTAAATTAGGAAATATTTCTCTTTAATGTATAAATTAATGTATACTTTTTTGCCAACAGCATGTCCTGAACATTGGTGGGGGTCTCAATGTAAGGAAAGGTGTCACTGCAACAATAAAGGAGAGTGTGATCCAATCACAGGTGAATGCCTCTGTCACTTTGGATGGAAAGGAATAGATTGTTCAACACGTGAGTAACATGAGCTTTTTATATTGGTTATCTCTTAAACACTATAAATGAAAATTATAAATGAATAAAACACTTTTTTTTTTTATCATTAGCGTACATGAATGAAACTAGTAGAGAAGGATCATGGAACTGTGTACTAATATTATTTTATATACATATTTGTATTTCTAGCAATTTACATTCAACATATAAAACAACATTCTTTTTCTTTAAAAATCTTAGACCAAACAAACACATGAAACAAATACATATTTATTTCTATGGTGCTTGGTTTATATAGGAGGGGGAAAATCATATGGCTTCGAAAAGAATATTTCTTGTCTGTATATACTGTTGTTTTCAATGTTTTGATTTAGATGTTAACTAGAGGGTGCATGATGTTAAGATCGAAAGGTTTATAAAAGTAGACCTAGAAATCCTATATAGTTCTAAATTTGATATCATGAAACGTAATTACTTCAAGGAGTATCTAAAAGTGAAATATGAGATATAAATACGTGTGGGCTAGTCATTTAAATAAACAAGAATGAATCATTCAGTAAGGTATTTGGATCCATGTTAGTTATCATTTATATTCAGTTACACAATCAATTAGTCATGAAATTATCCAATTCAGTTTATTAAGTTATTTATGACACCATTAGCAAGGTATTTCCATTTAAAAATCATTTGTAAACTTTGACCTACAAGTTACAACAGTGTAAAAGTCAAAGCAGCTTGTCAAAATGTTAAGGAAGAAATAAACTAATTTGATATTACATGAACTGGACTTCAAATTATTTTCATAAAGTAATTTAATACAACCCAATCAATGAAAGAACAATATTACAACTAAACTTTGTTCTTAGATTTATATAAATGTGCAGTATGATAACATAGATAATGCCCAACACGTTTTGACCCTTTTTTAATATTTTTCTTGGACATTCCAATAATTCCCTTGTATTGTCCTGACATTCTGAGAAATCTCATCTAGTAGAAAAGTAGTTTTTAGTGTTATTCATGATGATTTATTTATATGATTTTTGTTATTCTTACAGCCTGTCCATCTGGAACATTTGGATTTAATTGCACTCAGAAGTGTACTTGTCAGCATAATGGTAGGTGCCGTGCTAGTGATGGGCACTGCTTGTGTTCTCCAGGATGGATGGGATTTAATTGTTTAAGTGGTAAGTTGTAAGTGCGCATTACTGTCAGATTATGTTAGCCCATACAAAATAACATTTAATATTAAAACTATCATCAGTTCTTAGCCTTTTTAAAATTGAATTTAAGAAATTTCAATATGACAAATAATGTTTTTCAATTGATTCTGAATTTTCTAACCATATTTTTTACATTCTGATTTCATAATATCAAGCACAAAATATCACTTTGTTGAGTGTTTCATATGCTAATCAATAAAACGTTTTTAAACATCATTTTAATTATTAATTGTAAATTAAACATGAATAATTTTGAAATTCATACATAGTTTGTGATATTAGTAGTATTATGAATTAAGATTGTTTATTACTCAGCATCATATGTATTTATCAACTTGAATTTATAATATTCACCACAGATTATCTAAACTTTGCTTTACAAACTTAAATTCGTATTATTTTTTGTGTGTGCTTCTAATAGTAGAGCAATACCTCTTTTTAAAAGCAAAACTACTTTTAAACTCAAAATTTTATTATAGTTTAGTTTATCTAAGAATTTACAAACAGGTCTCTTAATAATTTCTAAAGAATAATACATTGTTAATATTCACTTTTCTTCACATAAACAATTATAAACTGTTTATTTTTGTTGCAGAAACACCAGATGTTAAATGTATTCATACTATAAACCAGCTGATTAGTGACCTATTTTCATAATGGCAGTTACATGACTATGACTTATATCCTATATATGTTTTATAAAATGTGTATATTAGTAGCTGTGTGAAAAATTTTTGAAATGGAAATTGGCAAATTTATTGTTGCTGATGATATGAAAGCAAACAAACATCATGAATAATATTTGTGATAAAGTATAATAATATTGTAATCCCTTAACTTGAAATAAGTTAACATTAGGTTTACAGTAAATAACTGCTCATACTATAACATTTAGTGAATGTTTTATCAATATTGGCAGGTCAAATAAGGTAAATACCTGTCCAATCAGACAAGTTTTATGTGCTGGTTACATTTCTGGACCTACAAATGTACCTGTGCCAGGCAGTTTGGCAGCTGACTGCAAAGAGAGAGACAACAAATAACTAATTTTAGCCTTACATAAAATACTCCATCACAACTGGAAAAATGTGGTCAAAATCACTGTAGATAATTCATTTACTATTACAGTCTTAGTTAAAACAAGCTATTTAGCAGTTCAGTAATGTATTTCAACCTTGAAATAAAATAGTAAGAAAATAAACCTAAATCTACTGAATTATATTACAGGTTAAATATATTTATTTAATCAAGGACTACAAGCAATTTGAAAAATTTTAAACCATTGAAATTAACAGAGGCTATGGAAATTTAATATGTGTTATTTTAATATAATTATTTTTTTATTATTTCATGTGTGATATGTTTAAATTAATAAGCGTGTCTAAAACTTGAACAAAATTATTACAAAAAGGAGGATAAAACAGTGTGGTGGGTTTTTTAAAACCTAGTATAAAATGTTTCAAAAGGGTATTAGAAAATGTTTTCATTAAGAGGCACTTTTATCTGATAATAAGCACAATGCTTAAAGCTTCAGATATATTGATTACCAAAATCTCACCTGAAAAGAAAGCCAATAAAACAACAATAATATTAAAAAAGTAAAAAACTTACTGTTCAGTGAAACTGAATTTTCAGTACATTTTAGTTTGGGGTTTTATCAGTTGTATTCTGATGAAAAAGTATATTAAAATTTCAAATAAGTATTTTAAAAGTTTTTGCATATACTGACCATACAATACAGAATATCATATCAACAACTGTTGCTAAGTTATTTTACATAAAGTTAACATTTTATAGTTTCGAGTAAAAATGTAGTTGTAAACTAGTATCATCAAAATGTTAACTGAGTATTTATAACTATTTGAATGTTTAGAAATAGACTTAGAGGAATTATGCTTTAGAAAGTCCAAAATGTTTTACAGCTTGTACGGAAGGATTTTATGGTGAACATTGCAACCAAAGGTGTAACTGTCCAAATGAAAACTTCATTTGTAGCCCATTTCAAGGTTGTATATGTAAGCAGGGGTATAATGAAGGAAATTGTTATACAGGTAAGCAGAAATTTATTTTTTAGTATTTTAAAGAAATGTAATTACATTACCATTGTTATTTTTTGACTTTAGGATTTGCTATAACTTCCTATTATTTCTACAAGATTTGTTAACGATGCTCATCTTCATATTTATTTTAATCTTTCATTCAAACAAAATCTATATATACCTGCCAGAAGTATTTGAACGTGAGACATAGGTCAGAAGAGCACTGATATGCTAGTATGATGTGGTGTTTAAGTAATTGTTGATTTTGCAGCTGTTAGAAAGTGTATAATTTTACTCTCTTATAGTGGAAATTCTGCCGTAATACACCTGTATTATTTTAGGTGTAGAAGATTAAATTAACCAAAATGTTCTTTTTTCTTCTTATTACCATGCTTTTATATAAATACAAAATAAAACTTGCATACTAATGCACTGAAGTCTATTAAATTGCTTGTTACATTTATTTTAGAGGAAACTAACTGCTCAATAAGATGTAAATTTATTGATGCAAAATTAAATTTTACTTGTTTCTGGACCTGAAAAAAGTGATACATGTGTATCTTCAGGTCGTGATTTAATTGGGAACTTGTATGTTGTGGTTTTTGTTTTAAATAAGTATTTATATTCTATGGATGTATTTTAAATATAATTTTTTAGAATATTGTATGAAATGTAGTGCAAAGCATAAACCAAAAACCATATTTATAGTTAGTCATGAAACAAAATGAAGTATGTAACAATATTTTGTAGGTGTATTCAAGAGCTTTGTTTTCTGAATAAATTGTGTGATTACTAAGGACAATATCCGAGAAAAATAATATGTATAGTTAAGGGTTTAGATATTAAAGGAAACTCACTATTGTGATTGATGTTTTTTTTTACATCATTTTTTCTTACAGATTCAAAAGAAGGAAATCCAAAGAAATTGAATGTTGACAACATGTATGAAACAACAAAGATAATTGTAGCTGTTGTAATAGTTGTCATTCTTCTGGTTGTGTTTTTTCTGTTGTTACTGTATTGTAGGCATAAACTCAAGAACGTTCAGCCGAAACCTGATCATCCTAAGTAGGTTATCACACCTTTTTCCATTCCCTTTTGTAATCAGTCGTGGCTTTATATGTAGATTAAAACATAAATTCTTTGTAACCTTAAGTTACTGTTTAGCTTTTTCTAATCAATTATTATCAGGCTAACACATTACAAAGATGTATATTCACAGTACAATTCTAAATGTTACTATTTAGGAAAGCATTAATAACAGAAGTAATTAATAATATTAACTACTTTTTTATAAAAATATTATATGTTTTTTGTTATACAGTTGCTATCATAATAAATTACAAAAGAACCAGATTTGCTTATAGTCCATAGAACTACCAGTTAAATTTGTATGGACATCATCAGCTTTTTAAATATCAGATTACTTGTGGGACTTTGTTGGTTTCAGGGTCCCAAATAATACTGAATTGCACAAAAAATCAGAAAGAGGGAAGAGGAAAAAAATAATTTTACAGTTAATATTACTGATTACTGCCGGAATGATCTAAGTATTTTACACAGAAAACGATTGACTTCACCTAAAGTGTTTTGTTAATTTTTTTTTATCCTGAACATTGTAACAGACAAAAATAAACAAATTACTTAATATATTGCAGGAGTATAGAACCCTTTGCTAGTGAGTGATGTAAAAGCAAGTCTGTAATTTCAGAATCAAAATGAGCAGTAAATTTTTAAACAGACTTTTTCAGTAGCATGTATAAGTTGTCATTTGCCAGAGAACTAGATTTCGGTTAATACTATCCAATTAAGTGCTACTTTGTAGTAATACAAGCTATTTAAAAATAAGTTAACATCAAACTTATCAAATAACACTAATCTTTTTTATTATTATTATTTAAACCAAGTATATAAAAAAAGATTAGAAGCATTTCAGATATATTGTCTTGATAAGCTGTCTATAATATTACTTTAGGTTCTTCAAACACGGTTTGCAAATTGTATCTCTCTTTCAATTCTATATATGACTAAATAGTTTTCTTCACTTGAAAGTTGTAGTAATTGAAAAATAAACTAATGATAAATGGTATGGTAAAAATGGTGATAATAATGTCAGAAATAGCAGTTATAACTATGGGCAACATATAGAAATTTGTGGTTTTCTTGATACTCAAAAGCAGTAATGTGCAGAGGACATTAAAAGGACATTGACAAAAATGAGCACTTTTGTAATGTGCAGAGGACATTAAAAGGACATTGACAAAAATGAGCACTTTTGTAATGTGCAGAGGACATTAAAAGGGCAGCAGCTCATTGACAAAAATGAGCCCTTTTGAAGCACCACAAGGCATGCCATTTTAGGGGAGACTATGGGTTACCTCTAGTACATATAGTGTAAAGAATTATAAGAAGCACACAAATCCTTGTTTTTAATTCATATTCAGTTGGTCTTATAAACACTTAAAATTTAGATGGTGAATTTTGGCATATTAATACTTTTTCTATATAATGTCAGTTGATGTGACCATTCTTGAAACCACAAAGTAATCAACAGTTTTCATACTATAACTTTTAATATGTTTTGTGTATCTTCACAAAATTTGACAAGCTTTCAGTAAACATTACAAGTTTTTTTAAACATAAAAAAAAATTTGAATTTATAATTAAGTATTAAGTCAGGGTGTTGACTGCTCCTAATGGGTTTGGTAAAATTGACCAACCATATATACAGTTAAGGTAGAGAAAATAACAGATAGAATATAAAGTTTTACTAAAACAAATGTTTGTTATTCATTTAGGTTTTAGAAGTTATACAAATAAAATGTGAAAACCCTCAGATGAAGAAAAGTATTTTAATCTCACCATGAAAACCACTTTGCACTTAATTTGTATAATCTCTAAAACCTCCTAAATAAATTTCAGAACTTTTTTTCTATAAAACATTATATTTTATCTTCCCTAACTGTATCTAGGGTTGGTCAATTTGACCGACCTCATAACCATCATGAAAAAAATATGAAATAAATCTAACTTATCCTTTTTTTTTTCTTTCTTGAATGACTTCAAATCATAACGAGAAACTACAACTGTTTATATCAAATAGCTTAACGCTCATACTGGTATACATCTGTTTCTTCTCAAATTTTATTTTTTTATTACCCTTTGAAACATTATGTATAAACAGATGTATACTGTTATGAGCTTTAAGCTATTTAGGATAAACAAATGTAGTTTCCTGTTAAAATACAAAGTCATTCTAGAAAGAATAAAGGGTAATTTAGATGTATTTCATAGTTTTTTTATTGTGGTGACAATTTTCAGATGAGGAGAAGTATTTTTAATCTTAACATGAAAATCACTTTGCACTTGGAGCTGTCAACACTTTGACTCCATATATTCACAAAAACGTTTTAGTGAAAATACTTCATAAAAATTTGTCTACAAAAGACTTAATGCGTAATGAAAGCTTGCATAATTTGATGAAGATACACGAAATATATTGGAAGTTTTAATGTGGAAACTGAAAAGGCCTGCTTGCAGTCACAAACTCTGCTGATTCAACTGAGCCCTTAGCGAGAGTATAATTCCAAGTTTATTCATATACGTTGATAATAAAGTTGTTTAATTAAATTTTGAATGTAACTATTTAAAGCGTCATGATGTGCACACTTTCGTTCCCGTAGCAAAAGGGGTTAATGGCATACCACAGTTATTTTTTTACTGTAAAGATCTTCAAGTCCCTGTGTTCCATTCTTTTTAAAACTGAAAATTTTTTAATTTTTTTTCCTAATAAATCTCAGCAAGCAAAGTGTGGAATCAGGCATATCTTTTAGTAATTGTTGATAATTTTTATGATTGAGAAAAAGGGCACTTTTGGGGCATAAGGATAGGAAAACAGGGACTTGAACCCATCCAGTCATCCCACTTATTATGCACATTACTGCTCACAACTATTTTAACTCTTGAATGTTTTCTGATAAACATTAAAAGTGTGAGATTTTGTGTAGGTGTATGAAATTGGCTTTTTCATTGTAAATTCCATGGCTGCTATTACTCTGAATAGGATAAGAATTGTGATTGAATTACTCAAGTTCTGTAAGTAAGAACTGAAGAATTATTGCATCTGGGAGAAGTAGTAACTGATATACTGATGTTGAACTTTTTGTAGGTATGAAGCCGACCAACAGTTAGGTAAGTTGTTCTGATTTTACATGTCCTTGCATTTAGCACAAATTAACATTTTGTGCAGAACTGTTTAAAAAAATTTTAAATTTTATTTTGTATTTTCCTTTTTTTTCTGTTTAAGAATATTTAGTGTGTAAAAATACTGATTTTTATGATGCATCTGACATCTTGAGTGTGTTAAATTTCAAAATATAAGGGGCTGTAGCTTTGTTTACACATTCACAGACATAATATAGTTATATAAGTTCCTGAATTTTGTATTTATGTATGCAGATGATCAAACTTCAATGTTCCATTGGAATACCACTGAACTTGATAAATTAGGTACAGAGTTGGTCTTGGCTTTGGTGTTATACTTTAAATTTTTTATTTTAATAGATAATAAAAAATTAGTTGAAAGTGGCAATTTTTATACTTGTATATTAATATTAAATCTAACATAGTATATTAAGTTTATAATTACTTCATATAATTTTATTATTAAAAAAGTAGATTATAAGCTGAATTATGCTAAGTGAGAACTAATTGTTAGGCCTAAAATATTTTAGAATTACTGAAGTACACTTTTAACACAAATAATGGTAAGCAGATATACATGTAAACATGTTTGTTTATTTGACAAGTCTTGGCTTATAAGTAAAAATTGTTTTTATTAGAGGTTAATTTATAATAAAATCTAATACATTGACTATTTAAAACTATAATTGTTCTATGTTGTCCTCATAGTTAGAGGTCATTAACTCAACAATTTTGCTAAGTATTGCCAGCTACATAGTCAGACTTTGTCAGGTGTAAGTTACCTATATTACAAACTACCAACATGAAAAAAATAAAATGATAGTGAAAAATAGATATATATGTCATTTACCATCAGCATGTAAGCATAAATTATGCTTTTATATCCACCATTTTATATTTTTTATTCTGTAAATCTTTAAAGTTTCCAGTTCTATCGGCAATTTCTTTTCTTAACTTTTTGCTTTTTTTGAATAACAGTGGGAACATCAAAATTAAATAAAAATTATTACACTATTTAGCTGCAGTACAGTCCACAAAGGGGAAGGTGTGGATTAGTGGTTACCTAGATTGTGAATCTGAGAACTTGTGGTTTATGTCCTGTTGCTCTAAAAATGTGATTTGCACTTTGGGGCCATGGGTGCATGATAAGAATGACAGTTAAATCTCACTATTTAGTCATTATGTAGTGAATGCTGTCGACTAGCTGCCTCCCCTCTAGTGTATTAGTTCAAAAGAAGGAATAGTTATATGTGCAGATAATCCTTTTGTAGTTTTGATTGAAAATTTAAAAAAACATTAAATAAACGTACATTAACTTGTGAAACTTCCTACTTAAGTTAATACTAAAGAAGTCATTAAATGAAGCTCATGCAAACTTAACATTAAATGTTGACATCCATAAAATCTGTAGTTTTAACAGGAGTGTCAGAAAGCCCCAAACAATAAATTATGATGTAATACCGGATTAATGTTTTTTTGTTAAATAAAGTTAGTGTCAAATACTAACACCTGATATTTTTTAGTGTGTATACTCAATAAATTAATTTATTACAAAGAATAAAAGCTCAGAGAAAAACAAGTAAGCATTTGATTAACCTATTTTCATTCCCACAATGTTGTTATTCATTCATTCAATATTCTGAATTCTTTGTAATATTTTGCAAGTATAGATTCATTGCTTGTTCTGGTAGTAAATGTCAAAAATACAAAGAACTCTGCAACATATTAAGACAATAATCAACTGGGATAAATTTTGTTAAAATGCTGTACCTTTCATTGCCATTACTTTGTTGCTTATATAAGAAGGATGTAGCTTGAAATGGTTAAAGAACACAAATCATGTAGTTTAACTTAATTGAGTATTTTTAATGAAAAAGCACAAATCTCTTGGTATATTTCTGTGCCTACAGACTTGTAGTAAATGTTTTCAAAATTGTGGAGATAAGGTCACTACACACTAAAATAAAAAAGAAAGATTACATCTTTTGCTGGATATATTCTGATTAGAGATTGTGTCAGACGTGAGATTACTAAGCTGAGTAAGATTTTTGTTTTATATTTTCTGTATTTAGTTTATAAGCTTGTTACTAAGAAAATTTATGAATATTAGATTATCTGCAGATGATTGTAACAACTGAAAGTTTATAATTTAAATAAAAGTGCTCAGCTGGTTTAAGAAAGTTGTTCTCTAAATATCATTTTGTTTCTTCATTATTAGGACAGCAACATTTTGATAATCTAGTCTACACCTGCCAAGTAGATCTTGACAATGGTACTTCTACAGTTGTGAATAGTAGCACTGTTACTAAAGTTAAACAGTCTGGGGATGATTTAAATGCAAATGATGGTATGGAAGATGTAAAGCTTTATGATACTTATCGTGATGAAGAAGATAAGGAGTTGAGAACAAAAGGTAAAAAGACATTACATTGTCTTAAAATTATAGTAGTGTAGCATTAATTTGGTTATACAATTGTATTACCTGTATTTTATATTATATTAATTTTAAAGATAATATGGATAAATCTTTGAACTAGATTTCTGGCAATCAAGGGAAAATCAGTGAATTAAAAACTTTAAAACTGTTTCTTTGATAACTTGGCAGATATTCAAAGAAATTAACATATACGGACTTGAATGTTTCTACACTTTGTATTCACTTTTACATAAATTCAAATAGTTTTAAAAGAGTGGCTTTGTAGTTATACTCATAACACTTTAAACATTCACTTGTAGAAAACTACTTTTGCTAATGTCTGAGACTCGTTATTTAGAAAATTCTTAATGAACAGTTATCCCACCTAAAGTGGTGATTGGAAGTGTTTGTCTTTATGTGAACAAAAACTGTATACTTGTTAGGTGCATGTGCTGAACCACTGTGTATGGAAAACTCAGCATCTAAAAAACACAACATGGAGCCAAATATCTATCAGACTATAGAGGAAATTGGACTTTTAAAGGAGCCTTATTATGAAGAAATCAAGGAAAAGTGTGTTGATGGTAAGCCTTTTTTGGGGTTGAAAAAATAGAATTATTTATGTAATATATATTAATCTGATTATAGGTACACAGGGTATTGTATATAATTATCTTTATATTAAAATGATTTTGTAACCTCTCCACAGAATTACAGTCCATATCGCCACATTCATATATGCTCTATCTGATGATAACCCTGTAGTGTAGTTGTAAAAGGCTGTGTCATAAGGTTTTCGTGTCCATTTCACACCACTTCTTCCTATGTGCTTTCCATAATTAATTTAGTGTATGAGGGTAACAGTTTCCCAGCACCCATTTCAACAATGGTCCCATTGCACAGAAATCAAACGGTGATGGATCTGGTAACTTGATTTTTTTTGTCTTCATATAGAAGAATATAAATACCCATTTTATTTTCCAACTGCTTGAGGTATATGACAGTTAAATGGATATTTTGTAGAAGTGACTTTTGATGCTTTTGCCACTGAGATTTGTGTTCGTGAATTCTCACGTATTATCTAACACTCTGCTTTGCTAACCACATGTGGAGCGCAGCTTTGCAGGTCTTTCTTTGATGGTCTTGGTTCCGCATATTGATCTGTATTCCTTTATTTTGTCATCCTTGAAATTCTAATTCCCCAATCCGAATACATAATTATGATTTGAGTGTATGAATATTTCGCATTGGAAAGAGCTGTTACACACCCTTCCCAAAAACTATCAATTTTTGATGACATCACACTAACTGAAATTTCCAGTAATGTCAAAATATAGTTGTGAATTGAAGTTTTGTAATATTCAAACATTGCTGTTTTCTTAGTCTTATTCTGGAATCCCTCTTTTTAGAAAAAATAATATTGTCTTTGCATCTTTTTCACTAATCCAGATTCTAAAAAGTTGTGTTCTAGTTTTTACAGATAGATGAAGTGGTTTTTGCTTCACATTGTGTCTAGTCTTTCACTTTAGAAGTTCAGTTTAATCCTACAATACATTTTATTCCATATCACCATGAATAGATAAAACAGGCCTGTAATTTTAAACTTCATAAAAGTTGTTTTGGTTTTAATAATGGATTTTACATAATTCAGCTATGCAGATTTTGAAAATAATATTAATTTTTCTCTATCACGTAAGGATTCTTGACAGAATATATTTGGGTCATTTACACAACCTCTTGTTGCCATAGCAATGAATAAACAATATGGAAAAGAAAAAAATAATGTCAAAATGCACTCACAAACAAATACTATCTAGAAATAACATGTCATGCGACTTGTTAACCATTTATATACTAGCAGTGTTTCTCATGGGTTCTAGAACATTCTGTAAGACTCTTACATCACAATTGGTGTAGAGAAATCTATTGCCAGTGGTTGACAACATTTTAAGCAAAACAAAATGTGACCCGATTTCAGTGAAAATATTTTGCTTATCTAAAAGTACATATGACATTTGGTGAAAAATCTGTACGTGACGGAGAAAAAAATGGAAATAATTTTCGGATTCAGCATACAAGAATTACTGTAGAACATGTAAAAATTTCAAGACAATCACAGGCGTGTGTAATCTATAAAGTATTACTGTGTTCTTTGAATGCCTGTTTAAATATGTAGTCAATTTGTTTTTCCCATTCTATATATTTAGCTGTGGTCTCCAATTTCTTATTAACTAGTGGATTATATACTCTTGGATTATTTGTCAAACTCCTGTGTATTCTTTATGTCAGTACTATAAGTTCTTTAAATTACTTTCATTCTTGGTGCTATCTTTCTGTACTGTGGCAGTTTTAATCTCTTTACCTGCTTTTATTTTTGTAAGTCATTAATGTATAATCTCTTGCAAAACAGTCATGGTTTTAAAACTAGACTTCATGAGCCAAGTGTTTTGGTAACAATGCAAATCTATAGTTTTAATGATAACTGTTACCTGTAATGGTGTTTTTGTTTCAGTTTGTGCTCTGAGGTTTTTAAGTTATGATCACGTAATTAACTCTGCTATTCTACAAATTTTAAAAGTATGAACTCTACTGTTGATTAAATTGAACCCCATTCCAAATAATTTCCTTTTGTGAGGTACTGTATATCACTGTCTGTAAGTATACATGGAAACTCATGAACTGTAGATGTTAATATTTTCTTCTGTAAGGTTTTATGTCAGCTATTAAATAAGTATTATTGGAGAAAAACTTACGTTTAGTTAGGGATCATTTTGTGCATCTGTAAAATAAATTGAATGAAAGAAAACAATTGTGTAGGAATTTTAGTGATTATGTACATATAGGTTAGTGTTAACGTTATTTGTTTGACCTTTATGGCATTAATAACATTAGTTTAAAGTTTATTCAAGACCGAATCATAAGAAAAAAGTTCTTTGGACAGTAATAGTTTGTTTTAATGAACATGAATTCTATGAGTGTAAATTATCATTTATGCATTGTAAATGAAATTCAAAATTCTTTGTTTTTTTAAAATAGCTCAATTACATTTTTGAAGTAAAATCTAATATTGGGGAAATTACATCCTAAGTTAGATCATCTGTTGGGCCAATAATATTTTATTTGTACAAGGTATTAGTACTAAGAATGTATAGAGTCATTTTAAAATATATGGCAGTAAGTATTGTTAAACTGATCGAAAACCAAAACTGCTCATTGAGATACATGATTCCAAGTAACCAAGATTAATAAATGTAAACATTTCTATATGATTAGTCACAAACCTTATTTAAAATAACTTACTTCAGTAAGATTGCTATAGAAAATATATGATTTTACTTGTGTTTTTCACATATTAATTAGCTTCTTTCTATCATTTTAGATGCTCAGTATGATCATCTTGAGTACAATAGACCCAAGTGTGGACGAGAGCCTCATTATCATTTCATGGATGGTAGTATGAGCAAACCTCGGGCACCAAAATCATAAGGGTCAATTTTGACACGAACGGTATAGTTATGGGAATTTGCTCAACTGTTTATGTACCATGCCTTGATGTCATTGGCACATCTGGTGCAGTAAAACAGCTGGTCATTACCTGATCAACCATTAAGCCACATTATTGTTAAGATTTCTAGACATTTTTACTCTAAACGTTATGTAAACACAGTGTTAAATATTTAAGTGTAGAATATTTAGCTACGTAGAAATTCCAGCAATTGTGTCATTATACTAGTTGATACTTGAAAGCGTGGGTACTTGGTGAAACTCCATAATTACAGAATTGAGGAAAAATGAAACAATTTTCCGTTTCACAAATTCATCATTTATTCATGACCATGGTTTTGCTTGATGATGCCTTTACTGGTGAAACCATGGTCATGAATAAATTACGTATTTGTGAAATGTACAATTGTCTTGTTTTTTCACAATTCTGTCATTATACTAGTATTATGCCCTTCAATGCATTCACTGAAATGAGTGACAACTGCTTAAATTTGTGAAATGTCAGAAGTGGTAAAAATAATTGCATATACAATCAAAGGACTTGAGTTTTCAAAAATAAAACTCCAAATAAAAAAGTTTTGTTTTACTTGTTACAAAAAGTTAAGGTATTGTTTGTTATAACTGAAACCATCATAAACTGTGAGAAACAAACAACTAACATGCAAGTTTTAGCACTTCTGAAGTTTGAAGTAAGTACTAATGATAAAGCTTAATAAAGGCATATTTACAATTTTATATATATATGTCTAAAACCATTTAAATCAGGTATTCTATTTTCGAAATACGTTTTTAAACTAGATGAAAAATACATTATTGTAACTAGTAGTTACTGCCTGTTACTTGTGTATGTTAAAGTATTTTTATTCTTTTCAACATTTGTACACATCCTGCACAACAGTTAAGTCACAAGATCTTTTTGTTTGAAATTGGAAACAGTACCAAATATTTAAAACCAACTACAGAATGTATTGTAACATAACTATGTTGTGTGGAGAAAGTAAAATTTTGTCATAGGTCAGTGTTAAATCTGTAAACTGGTAATAATTCACTACAAAAAAAGAAGTCATGGTAGTTTAAAACAATTATGATATGTAGATTTGTTGGTTCACTAAAGAGATGTGTACAGTATAATTTTGTTGCATTTCAGAAATATAATACACAATCATGATGAAAATTCTTGGTGGGATTAATCTTTGAAGTTGCTTTCATCTCAGCTATGGTTCAGAGCAAAGCTTAATTTAAAAATCTGATGTGTATATGTATAGTAGACATCATGTATTTGAAGACATTATCTGTGGTATCCTTTTGCTTGTTATACACACTATCTGGCAATTTATATAATCCAGTAATACTAAAAACTGTCAGAACACCGACAAAGGAAATTAGTGAAAAAGTTTCATGAATTTGATGAGGATAGATAAAAAGGACTTGTCAAAGAAATTGCCTTATGGGGTCAAAAATACAATAGGAGATACTAGGCTAAGTGATTTTATAAATCTTGTATTTTAAACTGATTATATGTTTGAATAATGTCTCCATTGTTTGAAGCACAATGGATTAAATACTTTTAAACTTGAGGATAAAAATAATATTAAACTTACAAACTATAGCCCAGAACATTACTCTGAAAATTTACAAAAGTATTGATCCTTGTTACAGTATTCTTTATGTGTGTGTGTGTGTCAGTTTATACAAGAGTTTGCCATGGACCACTACTTCATTACCTACATTTTGTGGTAAGCACATTTTTTTAAATACAATGAGTGTTGTCTTCTTTTAATAACACAACATAGTATGCTTTCTTAATCAACAAAAAACAGCACAAGCTGAAAAATTTTGAAGTTGATAGTTTGCTGTATTTAAGCATAGTATGAAGTAATGTATTAGATAATGGAAAGGTACAAAATATGACTGCAGCTTAGAGAGAAATGAAGATTTTCACCTATGATCTCAAACAAAATAAATTGACCATAATTTGTTTATTAGCAAGAACTACTTATGTATAAAACTGATGTAGCATTCTTCATACATTTTCTAGGTATGTGTCACTCAAACTGTGAATGAATTAAGTGAAAAATATATTCATTGAAAGTAATTCAATGAATTAATTTTTAACTGATTTTCACTTGTTTGATACAAAAAGAAGTTGGTTTTGTATAACAACTTATTGTTGATACATAACAAATTAAGGACTGAAGTTTATTTAGAAAAGACGAATATATAAAAATAATAATACTAAAAAAGAAGAGTACAATGAGTTACAGTAATGAAGGAATAACATTTTATCTCTGTTCACATATTTTATTTTAATGGTTTGCCATAGTTTTTGTTCAGGCTAATCAGATATGTTTTATGATACCCCACCCCACAAAATACTTTTCTAACCTAGATGTAACCAGTTTTTAAATAACCAAGAATCAAACCTTTTCCATATCAGCAAAACATCTTGACATAAAATCTGTGAAATATTTACAGCAACACAAAGTAATAGTTAGTGAATACAAAAAAAGTTATGAGTAGCTTTAGAATGAATGAGATTATACTGTTAATTTCAAGTGGAACACAGCTTTTGAAATAATTTTTAAATTCTGAGTTGCTGTGTTTTGTTTATGAAACAACAGATACATGTTATATTACTGGAGTCTATCAGTATATTATTTCTCAAATAATTTCTAGATTCAACATAAATTTCACTTGTATTTGTTTAAGGGAATACCTATTACATTCAACTAAAACTGCTGGGGAGGGGGAAGTTCGGAAATGATCTCCAAGTTAATCAAGTATTACATTAACTCGGAAACAATTCATATATAATTAAAAAATTTTTCCCCAAATGTATATAGTCTGATAATTCTTTCAGTTAATCATGTCTTAAAATCTGATTGGAGTGTCCTAGTATTTTTTAATGGTGTTTGTTTCACTAAACACAAAATAAATGTTGTTAGTTTTATAAAGAAAATTCTATGTAGACATCTACTTTATTTTTAAAGATAGTGACAGATGTTTACTCATTGTTTATTGATGTGTACAGAAACATTTTTTTTATTGGTAAACTATTATTACTTATTGTCTAAAGGTATTGATCCATATTTTTACATAACATTTTGCCATATGGCAGTTGTTGTGAGAGCATTTAGAAATAACATATATTGACTGTTGTGAGATGTCCTAATGGCATTTAGTCTGTTATCTGTCTCTTTTAAAATATTTGAATAAAAAAAAATGCAACCCAGAAGTAGAAAATTTTTCATTTCTCGATATACAGTTTTACAGATAACTGGAAAGATTTAATGCTTGAATTGATGAATATGTTTACAGCTTTAACATTGCATTGAAAGTGACATGAAATTTTCGTAATTTCTTTAAAAGACAATTTAAAAAAATTAAATATGCTTATCAATTTTAAGTCAGTGGACGTTAAACGATTTAAAAAAATATTAAATACATCATTTATGCTTGATGGGTCAGGTGTGTTCTAGTAACTAGAATGTTGTACTGCAGATCAGAAGCTAGAAAGTTTGAGCCACGGTATTATAATTGTGGAAGTTCATTCCATTATCTGGTTAAAAGCAACTGCATAAGTGTTTGTAGGTGTTGATATTGGTTACTCTGTTTTTCATCAGTTATAATTTGAACATGGCTATGCCTGAACCTTAAGGATTTCGGCTTAGCATGAGATGTCATTCAGGTTGAAAATACCAATAACAGCTATTCTTGTTTACTTGCTCCAACTCTTTACCTCCTACTTGGATGCCTTCTCTTTTTTTTTTGAGCTTCCTCAGATTGTTTAATTACCATCGTCTTAGCTTTGTTGATATTTATTGTGAGACTACAGTATTCCTCTTTATCAACAAACCTGTTAAAGAACAGTTTCATCAGATTCACTTTTAAGTGCCATATCACTAGCATACCTATCACAACTGATTCTATTTCTGTTGACATTGATCCTTTCTGTATGAGCAATTACCTTTCATTAACCACTCTGCATACAATTTAATTAATGTCAATAACTGAAAAATTATTTGTCTTGTACCTCTTAATGAAAGACTAACTACATAGTTTTTCCATTAATTCAACCTGCTACTTCTTAACTCCAGTACATGAAATATGTATTTCAAGATTCTAATACCTGATTACCCCAGACTAATGTGTGATCTCTTATTATGATTCCTCTTAACTAACCATATCAAATGCTTCCTTTAAGTGTATTAACAATACATAAAACCATTTTGGTTTTCTGATACCTCATTCTCAACTTTGTTTAAATTTGTTGAGGATTAGTTTTAGCCATACTTTTGAGGTATGACTGATCAAGCTAGTAGTCTTATGTTAGCCACAAACTGGGCCTCAGGTTTCTTGGGGATTGGCACTCTTTTAAAGTATTGACATTGACTTACTCTTTTTTCGGCCCGGCATGGTCAGGTGGGTAGGACGTTCGACTCGCAACCTGCGGGTCGCGGGTTCGCATCCCCGTCCCACCAAACATGCTCGCCCCTTT
>NW_013665864.1:117660-126128 GCF_000517525.1 Limulus polyphemus | reverse complement strand
CAAAAACGAAGACTTACTCTTTAAATTGCAACCAGATGATTAATCATTATAATTTCAATTTTCAAGTAAAGTCTGCTGGAATCTTATCTGTGCAACAAACTTTAAAAATTATAATGGCTTCCTGTACCTCCCTTTCCTCAACTGCTGGACTCTATCGTTTTTACCACTTATACAGCTGGTTTATCTTCCCTTGCATCATTCTACAATTCTCTAACATCCTCAATTTCAAAAAGTAATGGGTTGTCCTTACCACTTAAACAAAGTGTAGGTTTCCTTTTCCAGTGTTTCTTAACCTTTTTAATACCAGGGACTGGATCACTGCATTTCAAAACAGCTGCAGATCACTTAAGGGCAACTCAATTGAGAAAACTTTCTATTTTCAGATCACAGAAAAACTGAAGAATAATGTGATGTATGTAAAATACAGGTACAATGAAAAATAACTACGATTTGCAAACTAATAGTTGTCAATTTTTATTTTTTTTATCATTGAAATCCACTATCCTATTCAACTTTTTACTTTTGTACATTTTATGTAGGTTTGGTGTTACTTCACATTCTTTAATTTCTAACCAGTTCTTGTTCAGATATTCATCTTTACTTATGAAAATGCTTGTCTTCTTTCATTGATTTTTTTAATAATCTTCCTGTAATACCTTTTAAACCTTACCTCACTTGTCAGAATCATTGTCTGAAAGTTATTTTATTAATACTCCAATTTCTAGTCTATTATGTCCTTGACTGTTAGTTTTTCAAGTCACATTGTGCTCTGTATGAGGCTTCTTTGTTCAGCTTCATTTTATTTTTCTGTGCTGCTATCAGGGTCACAGTCTATTCTTGTAATAAGGTCTCTGAAATGTTCTTTAACCAGAATGCAGTCTGATTTCTCACATTTCTTTCACCAACCTAAGGTGACCTCCACGTATACAAATGATAGTTATTAGTAAGCCTTTCTTTTCACAAAACTACTAATGTATCTCCTGTAATTAACAATAACACATCTTAAACAAGTTTGATCTCAATTTTAAAAACAAAGTGATTTTGAAAATGCTCATTCTAATTAACAGTACAATAACATTTGGAGAGTTTATGTAAAAAATAAATTGTTCTTAATTTGTTTTAATACATAATGAAGTTTTTGGATAACCTTAAGTATTCTTAAATTTACAATTGTTTTTTCTTTTTCACAGTTATTACTTAGTGGTATTTAATTTGCCTAGTATAGAAAAATATAATGTTAACAATTCAGGTTGGGGTTTAGATGTTTTTCCTTAATAAAAATACCATGGGAATAAAGCTTTAACTGAAACTGACAATTCTCTGTACAAAAAACAATGTAATATAATAAGTCATTTGGTAAATGAAAACCTTGGCTTTCTATTGGTTATAAATTAAATATAATGGAGAACTATAGGCAATTTCTGAAAGAGAGTATGTGACAAGTGAGCATGGCAAGAGAGATCTGATTTTCTATTTGATTGCTATGAAAATTATGCTTTACCTGAGTAATGACATTATGAGTAACTTGCATTAAATTTCGTACTTCTTGGAGAGGTGGTAAATAAAAGAAGAGGGGGTGCCTAGAGAGAAAATGTCATAATTCTCATACTAGGAAATTTAGGATTTTTTTTTTAAATATTGCATTATAAAATTAAAAGCTAAAAATTTATATACTGTCAAGAAATGGATTAGCAGCTACATTTTTATTGATATGCCCATAAAGAGGGGGTACATGGATGACAAAAGTTTGGGAAATGCTGTCCTGATGCATGGTTTGATGTTGCTATGACAGAAATGGTTTCAATTTCCAGTTATTTTCATCTTCTTAATATGTATTTTTTTCTTCCAACCAATGTGACATTTGAAGAATTTTATAAGCTTTTTATCCTTAATTTAGGTTCAATAATTTGCAAAACAAGCTAATGAAATTGTTTTTATTGCAACTAATCTAACCTATATATATATAATTAGATCATGACATATCCTACAAAACAAATAATTAATTGGTGGTATTACTGAAACTCATGAGTTAAAAAACAAACATAACAATTCCTCAGTGTTTGCCTTCAACGTTGATTGGATCAATTTCAGGATCTAGAAAAAAAACAAGATTAAGAAACAGAAACATTAGCACTGGCTTAAAAACTCAAACTTACACCTACACAAAAGAGAAACCAAGATTCTTGTTTTTATTTCCAACATATTGAAATGCACTGATCTCTAAGCCTGAAAATTCTCATGCTAAAGCCAATTTATAAACAATATCTGTACTGTAAAGATATGTCATATACACATATACTTTAGTTTTACTACTATAAAACACAAGAAATGGGCTATGTTTTAATTCTCTCATCAATTAAAACCACTGAAAGTTTGAGAAGACTGAAAAGTCTCAAGCTCAGTAAAAGCAAATACAATTTTATAAACATGAATGTTTTTTAGTGTTGAACATAATTAGCTCCAAATATTTTATACACACTTACGATCATTGCATTTCAACACTGTCACTATATGTTATAATCCAAGAGAATGTTTTTAAAATAAATGAAAAATAATCAGTTTCATTACTGCTTGAAAACATCAAAGCTACATTAATCACAACCTTAGTTCTATGATGGAAAATCACTTATTTGTTCCTGAAGAAAAAAATGCACTAAATAAATGTGACTTGCAGTTTTTATTATACAATACATGTACTTGTTAGAGTTAGAAATTAAAACTGTGTTTAATAAATCCATGTTGTATCACAGAATACTACACATAACAGTAGAGTTTGGTATAACTTTGCAATTTAAAAATGTGAAGAAAAAACAGTTGCTGACAAAAATAATTTTCTTATGAAAAGAAATACTAATAACTCTGTACTTTCTTTCCAACTTATGTCTTAGTCATCTCTATTAAACAATAGAGAAATATCAACTTTTCATCAAATATGAAATCTGACCACTGCTCTAAAAATACATGTATTTACATAGTGAAACAGTTTTTACATTACTTTTATGTCTTGTAGAAACAGATTTAGTATGAACCAAACCTCACCTTTAAAGCTAAAAGCTGGAAATTTGGTGAGGTCTATCCCTTTCCCTCCTCCATACTGAGTTTCTATTTTTTCCAATTCTTCTTTCATTTGTTTTTGTGCTTCTGGTGAAGCATCAACTAATCCACCTCCCAGACTCCTTCAAGCACAGTATATTTTGTAAGTCAATCTGCTCTAAATTTATTATAGGCAACTGCTCAGGTTACAAAACATCTACAACTCCAAATAGTTTTAATTAATATAATGTATGCACAAAGTGAAACCTCAAATTTAAAATAAAGGATGGGGTGACTGTACACTACCCCAGAAGTGAAACAGTGACAGCAAAAATAAACTTTCCTAGCACTATAGATAGTCCTACATCTGCTAACAAGGTAGCTTTATTTTCTAGCCAATCATAAAAAGCAAAAAAAAGAAAAAGTTACACCTAGACAAGATTATAAAATTTGCATACAAATTTCACCCGATGCACCACTACTATCAGAGTTTTTCACCATATTGTTTGGCTTGCTTTAATATACTTCTCACAATTATTTCTTTCATGAAACCTATTTAAATTTATTCGTAAAGTAATGATGTAAATGAACAGCCTCTCCTGCAAACCAATTATGTCAGTTTCACTCTATAGCAAAGGATATATGCATGATGAGTACACTGGAATGGGAAGCAACTGTCTGTTGTAGGAAAAACACAAGTGTAGAGGATGACAGAAGACTTTTGAAACATTGTTCTCTACCATTTTTGTGTTTTTTTACAACAGGCTGTTACTGCCCATTCCAGTGTACTCATCATGAATACTCTGCCTAAAAAATTTATCAAAGATATATATGCATTTTGCCATATTTCTCCTCTTTGTTGTAAGTTGCAGCAAAACAATTAGTGATAAAAAAGACAAAAACATTGATTCTTTTACATACACATTAATTTTTATAGCAGACAATTTCATTCAATGATCTAAATAAAAATTATTTTAAATCTATTTTTTTATGATAATGAAATATATATAGTGTTTTTTCAAGTTAGAAGAAATATGTTGGTCTTTTCTCAAGTAATAGTCTGTAACCTGTAAAACTTTTCTGAAAAATACTTTTAAATTAAAATAACGAGATTCCCTTCAACTATTCAAGTCCCAAGTATGGTTGGGTTACCTGTAAGTTCAACTTGGTGACAACCATATGTTGGTAATCATGTTAAACTTTAAAGTAATGGTTACATACAACAAGCTTGTCTGAAATTTCAGGTTAAAAAGCTACATGTATGTTGGTTTAAAAACTGTGCAAAATTCAGATAATCATACTTTGTGTATAAAGATATCTCATACCTGGACAGCAGTTAATAGATAATGGTTTAGTACTGTGTAGTAACTTGAGGTACACTGAAATTTTAATTTTAAATGTTTTTGGAAAATTTATCTCAAGAAAAAATACACTATCTAAATGTTAATTTTATTTTGATGCATTTGTACTCATCACTGTACAAAAATTTAAACTTGTATTTTATTCAAATTCTACAGTTTGGCTTACTGCTAATATTTTAAAGAATATTGTTGATTTTCTTTTTCTCTCAAATTTTAAATATTTTTATTGGTTAATTGCTTGCACAAAATTGTTACATAAGTGCTAACTGTCGGTAATTCTTATGATTACAAACTGAAGAGTTAATTCTGTTATCTTCCAACAATTTATATCACTTTGTTTTGTCAAAGGTGCCAAGGAACATTGAGAGCCAGCATGGGCCCCAGGGCAAACATCCTTGCTGGGCCCCATTTCTCTGTTTTTTAACATTTTTAAAAACTTATTTAAAAGAGGATCCTAAATTAGGACACCAATACACTCATAAACAGACAAAATCATAGCAGCAGCCATTTTTAGCTCACAGTATAAGAGTAAATTGTTATAAAGCAACAAAAAAAAAATATATATATATAAATTACACAGGCCTGTGATGGTTTTATTCTCTTGATATTTTTTCCATGTTCTACAGTAATTCCTTTACGATGAATCCAAAAATTATATTCGTTTTTCTCCATCATGAAGAGATTTTTCACAAAACGTCATAACTCAATACATAAAAGAAAGACCACAACATATAGTTATAGGACAAGATGAAGATTTCACAAAAAAATCAGGATGAATGAGGATGCATATTCGTTTGACATCAATGTTCTTCCCTTTTCTTCAGTTTGTTTGTGTTTTTGGTAACAAACAAAATAATAATTTGATCTATGTAAGAGTTTTTTTTTTCCCAGACAGAAAAAATTAATATCACTTTCGAAATCTGCATAGTTGAATTATGGAAAAATCTGTTATTAAAACCAAAACAACTTTTATGAAGTTTAAATTCGCAAGCCTGTGTTATCATTCAAATTATTTCAATCATTCTTAATGTATCAAACATCTATATGCAAGAAAAGCCAAAAAATATGCTTTTCATGATTAAATGAAGATATAGCTTAAAAGCGCTTTGCAGGCTTTATGGCATAACCAGGTTTCATTCGCCTGTACCCATGGGTAGTTACCCCCTTTTCTCCCATCCACCCTTTATCGGCAAGCCTGCAGGTGCCATAAATCTACCTAGCCAGCCAATCAAATGCAACTGTGACTGCCACTAAAGGATGAAAATTCTGTGAACTTAAGATAGAGTTTTAATATTTTTACATGTACAGTAAAATAAAGCTTATTCATTACTAACAATTAATGACCACATGGTGGTGTGAAATTAAGGAAGCCTACAAAACTTCAAAAAATTCACAACAGATACTCAGCAAAGCCTTCAACAAACCTGTGCATAAATTAACTAACAGCAGCTAAATATGATATTTACTAAATGGATTAGAAGGCCAGATAGTGAATATTACCAAAAAGCTGTGTGAATGCATACCATACCACAAGCAGCAGCATATACAGTTTATATTACAGCATGTTACTTACCTTCATTTTCACTTGCTAGACTTTTTTTTTTAAATGAAGCTAATTTTGAATAGTTACTTCAGATGAAATGTATTTACAGTTGTAAAACATTATGTTGTAGCTTTCTATTCCAATGACATGGTACATGCAATGCATATTGAAATAATTACTTCTAACACTACAGTATCTTAATAGAAATTGCATGTGTATGCAACACTTTAATCCATTAGGACCCTAAGTTGAAATACACATTAATATACAGAGAACAAAGAAATATGATACTTTGCTTCCATAACAAACACCCATTTAAAGTTATATCCAGTATGAGGCAGTAATTAATTATTTTTTTCCATGCCTTATTACAAAACAAAAGTACTGCATGCAGTGCTCATAAAAATGGTGCTGTCCATTTTTAATAAAACATTTTCATGTTCTCTTCTTACAAGTTATAGTCAGATTTCAAATGAACGAATTTGATGATTCATCATGCATCACTCAGCAATAAAGTTATACATTTATCACAAAAATTTTAGGATTAACACAGCTGTTGTCAGGAATGCCACTTGCCACTAACTATCTGTTGTAAGGAAACATCAACACACAAAGCTAAATTGCTGAAATCTAGAAAAGGAATTTGTTTATAAAGGTTCATAAAAAACAACAAATGCTAATGAATTCTGAGCATTTCTACATACTTGCTTTTCTGAGTGTACTCCCTCAACTTTTCAATAAAAAGTTTCTGTATCGGGTCTTGTATTTTCTGAACAGCTACAGCACTAACACCAAAGTTTCTCTTCAGAACAGTTCTTGAAAAAATACTCCTCACAGATAGAAGTTGACAAACATGTTTTATGGCAGTCATCTTGCAATCTATGGGGAAAAAAAGTTTTTTGACTACATTACACACAGTTTTAAAACACAGATTGTTTAACTTTAGTAAGCCTTTGCAGAGATAAGTTGCTAGCCAAAAAAAACATTAAATATGTAGACATAACAGTTGCATAATAGATATACCAAAATTATGACCTTTTTTCTTTTTAAGATCATTTAATTCCACAATTTAATCATTAATGTCAAGTGAACATATTACGATGGATTTATGATGGGGGAAAATGATGTCTAATAATGATGATAAAGACTTAAATACTTATTTAAATATAAAGATCAACTACCTAAACTTTTACATTCATGGCTCCTGTACAAGTATACGTGTAGTGACTGTAAGGTCACGCACATTGACAAAACAAAACACCACTTGAAACCTAGTCTGCGAACATTCAGGAGCAAATAAAAGAAACATTGTTCAATACTTAAAGTAGTAGAAGTACTACTACTAGGACTAGGAGAAAAGAGAAAAATCAAACTTAACAGTTGATATTCTCCGCATGTAATTTCTCTGAAAGTCGAATTTTACCTGCTAAATTAATAAAACCGACAAAACGTCTTCATATATTTTTTAAACAGTCCCACACTAATTAAGTACACTAAAAGTAAAAAACTTAACCCTTAAGTAACAACATTAATTGTTAGTGTTACATAAGCCTTATAAGTTATAACTTCTAAAGTTAAGCTGACTGGTTACATATTTTAAACAAGCGAATATCTAAAATACATTTAAAATAAAATATAAACTAGAAAGCGTATTAACATATTTTGTTATTTGAATATTGCGTTTTTGGTACTTCCTATTAAAAAAACGAAATTTAATTATTTTAACTACTCCTCGACTTACGAAGATGCTTCCTAAGCCTCAACCTAAAGGTTATGAACAGCAACTTCTCGTAGAAAACGAACTTTATCGAGACAAATATACACAGTCACTTGGGGGTCCTAGACATTTGCGATCCTTTAAGTGTTAAATTTTTATATATTCATTACTTTACGAAAACAGTATTTCTTAATAATTTGTAATCTAGTCATTTCAGGAGAAAGTAATAAATGTTTCGGTTCAGTTAAATGAATATCATACAAAAAAGAAAGAAAGATAAAAGTACGCCATGTATCGTTTACATAAATATATTTATGTCGGGAGGACGACTTATTCTCTCGTTTCTACGATATATATACTATCCTGGATAGTTATGTCGTTCGAACGAGATAATAATATGTCATAAATATAACATATTAACTTAAAGGCCTCAGTGGCACAGCGGTATGTCTGCGGACTTACAACGCTAGAAACCTGGTTTCGATACCCGTGGTGGCCAGAGCAGAGGTAGCCCTTTGTGTAGCTTTGCGCTTAACTACAAACAAATAACTTAAAATGATGTTTTGGGACTTATTGATCATCTCGGTTGTTCCATCTTCTAAAATAATTTTAAAAAATCTTAAAGCCAGTCCTTATCATTCATATACTTATCAAGCTTTTTCTTAAACTCTCTTAAGTTTAGTGCCTCTACAACATCTGAACGCAACCCATTCCAAAGTCCAACTATCCTATTAGAAAAATGAAACTGTTGTTACGTATCTGCTCGTTTGTTAATTTTCGGTATAAATTCTTTCCTAGGAACTTCAGCGATACA
>NW_013665864.1:85525-116660 GCF_000517525.1 Limulus polyphemus | reverse complement strand
CCAAAAAAAGAGGGCGCCTGGCAAACATTCGGATATTCGCGGAGTTCCTCGATAAGTCATGATCCTTCTAGAAACTCCAGCGCGCATGCTCCCAGCGTCGCGTGCTTTCCGCTGTCGTAACACTGTCTTAGCTGAAGATGACTCCTACCTTGCCAAAATTTATATTTGTGTCCCCTACTCCTACTGTTCTCACTGTTAAATATGAAAAAAGATAATCCATGAAACTCTCAATTACCTTTACAGTCTTAAATACCTCAATCAAATCCCCTCTAACAAAGCAACAAATACACTGTCAAATATTAAGGTTCAATAACGAACACATATATTTATGTAATCAAGTTTTAATTTATAATATAATACAAAATACCAAACACAATTTTGAGAGATTTCAGCCTCTCCTCGTATGAAAACCCATCCATTCCAGGCACAGTTCTAGTCACCCTTCTCTGAACACTTTCCAACAATTCGATGTTTTTCCTAAGATAAGGAACCCAAGACACCCCATCCAACGTAGTTTTCCTCCGACTGAAAACGATAAGTCTTAACCACAGATTTATATTATATGTAAATCGGTCTTACTACATGAAGTTAAACTTTAATGAACTAAGGTTCGATGGAAGGGCACAGCTTAAAGGTTAACTATACCAGATTGCGCGTTGGAAGGTACAAAATTTGAAATATGGTATGCCGCTAAACAACTTCTGCACTTTTATTTGTGGGTTATTACAGTTTTGACAGTTAGGACCGCCATACGGTTAAAAGTAGTTACGTAAATGTTGGTTGCTGCTGGCTGCCCTCCCTCTAGTTAGCAGTTCTGTATTAGGGATAGCTATGCCTCGATATTGGGGTTTCTGACATGCCCACTTAGCTTCTATATCGAATTAGGTGCCTTTCAAGTTGATAAAAAAAGAAAGCAACAAATACACTGCCAAATATTAAGGTTTAATAAAACACATATATTTATATAATCAGATTTTAATTTATAATATAATACAAAATACTAAACACATATTAACAAAAAACAGTTTTTGGACGTGTACTACTTTTTAAGAACATTCAAGTTTGGTTAGCGAATCTGCTTTAAATCAAGATTATAATAAAATTAAAAACACCGCATTATATATATGGCATCTTCAGGTGCACTAGTCTTCATTATGAGAAATTGGGTAGGATCTGCACAATAATAAGTTTTGCAGAAAATGTATTATGAAGTAAATCTGAATCCTCTTCTTAAAGTGAGTTATGAGCAAAGAAAAAGACCGAAGACAAAGAAAATCAAGCGAAACAAGCTTTATTCAATACAGAAATAAAATGTATTTATGAAGGAGGATACCTTTAGTGGTGTTTCCAAATATATCTGCGTGGAAGAAAAGAACCTATTCCAGAATTAGAAAAAATAACATTATATACACCAGAAAATATGTTTTTTCAAGGTTCATACTCTATTCACGTGACTATTGATAATTCCCATCGAAAAATAAGGGACGATGTATCCTCAATGTATCGCCTGTGCTACCAGTGTAAAATAATATTGTCCACTTTACATAGTATGTTTAACCTTACAGAATATTTCCCACGAAAAATTGCATGTAATACCACAAATTAATGATTTAGAAGAATAGGTAGCAAGTGTGAAAGGAATTTAGCTACTTCTTTGAACAAGTTCGATAGATAAAACTATATAAATATGTATGCTTGAACATTTTGAAAAGGAAAACCTTATGTTCAATAATTGCACAGGAAACGTGTAGTATATCTTCATACCATATATTCTTCAAAATGAACCTTTATCTTTTACTTATACTTGAAGTATACAAGATCACTGAAGTATTTTTCTAGTAACCTTTTAACTTAGCCTTTATCGAGTGTATATAAACAAATGACATGTTGTTGAAATAACCAGGAGTTAACTACTATGTTTGATCACTGTTCAGTTAGTATCAAGGAACATAGCTGTTAACAAAGCTTTCCTTCCTATAGCCCAGTCAGCCAGACAAATTATATATAGAAAAACATAAGTCTTTCTTCACCATGTTCACTTCAGTGTAAAAACTAATCTCTGGTAATTGAAATCCAATTATCCAGAAAGAAACCAAAGACCTTTGTACATGGCTACAAACATGAATTTGTAACGAATGAAGCAGTCATGAATTTCACCTTCCATATAACTATTACAGAACATATCTTTATTCAGGTAATTTCTTTTCTAAATTTCTATACAGTTTTTGCATGTAGTTATGACATTCTCATTGACTGGATGTTTCAAGGTTGTAAACATCTGCTAATTCTTTTTGACAGGTAAAGGCTTCATACTGTCCCAAGCTAGTTAGCATGTATATGTTTCTGTATGGAATAGCTGGAGTGTAGTCAAACAGGCAATACAGAAATCTGTACATCTGGTTTGGCTTAAGATTATGTGTTGAATATTGGTTGAAATATGTAACACGTGGACTTGCAGGATAACCGAGTTTTTGTTTCACTACAATATTCAAGTCAGGTATTTTTATAATTTTGTTTCTTGCTCTTGGCCTTTTTGTAGCTTTCTTTCAACTCTCTTATCAACCTCAACAGCCAGATGATACAGGAAAAGAAGCCTAGCCAGTTTAGGTGGCATAACACTATTATTTATATAATAAAGAATTTTGTTTAAAATTACACCTGTGTTTTCTTGTTTTTCTCTACTGCCTGTGTTTATTATATTCTTTGATTAACAGTCGTGAACTTGAATATTTTGAGAACTTGGGTTTATCTCCTCAACATCAGAGTACCTGAATGTCAAAACTCAGTATTCACAATTTTTAACTTCATGTTGTTAGTGGTATACTATTTTAACTAAACCAAGTGAAGCTGATGATTTGTAAGTCACAATAGTTAAAGTTAAATAAAAGAGTAAAAACTTGATCTGGAATATGAAACTTTTCTTGATGCTGTGAATGAAAGGGGTACCTTTGGCAGCATGACTTCAGGCTCCTCCGACTTGTAGAGGCTCACCACTTCCCCGTAGCCCATTTGGTGTCCACTATCTCACCTGCTGATGTGGTAGCTTTTGTTGATGAATATCATACACAAAGGGTGCCTTCAATCTCTCCAATTTTCGTGGGCAGCTTCGAGCAAAGCCAGGATTGAATTACTCTAGCTGACATAAATCTGAAAATCTTATAAAAACTGCCCCACTTAGTCTCAGACTCATAAGATTGACACTGTAATGATCCCCAATCACCCATTTTTCCTTTACAATTAGATTGATTCTCATGAACGGAGCATGGAAAACCATTCTGAGAGCACCAGACATCAGCAGCTCTTCTGCCTGAGTTGTCAGCTATAGCAAGATAGACGTCAAAAACGCTTACCATTTTTGAGCAGGGATCTCCATCTTCAGTGTTAGTGTACCTGGTTGCACTTACAATGCTGTGCCCATGACGTTCAGATTATCTAAGTCAGGTGATGACAAAGAAATCATGAAGGAGAGCATCTGGTCACAATCATGGATCTCCATGAGTGAGGTGAAACAGAACAATTCTTCAACCTTCAATGGTATACCAAAGGAGGATTTTGACCATTTTCTAAAATTATTCAGGCTTGTAACTGACTAAAATGGTTGGACTCTGGAACAGTTGTACAATATCTGATTCTGAGTCTAGATGGTACAGCCTTAGACTCCACCGTGTACTTGAATGAGAAGCAAGTGTGAAACTCCAAGATAAGTAATTCCAGAGTTACACCAGAGGTTCGACCTGGTGTAAAATATGGCAATCCATTGGGCCAAATTCAAATCTTGACAGATTATGGGGGTGGTCTGTGACATTTACATGATATGGCTTACCCAACAATGGACTTAACACGTTATAGGGATATCCTTATTGACAAGTTTGTGGAAAGGTTACCTAGTGTGGTGATGTGGTATCACTTAGGTGTGAAAGACCTTCTCACTCTTATTGAGGTAGTTTCTGTCACAATTTGACATGAAGTGATAACTTTGAACAAGTTGAAAGAGAGTTAGAAGACTGTAGTGACAGCTGCAGTGAATTTACTTTGGACATGCACTCCAATGGCACAGCAGTATGTCTATGGAGTTATACTGCTAGAAACCGGGTTTCGATACCCGTGGTGGGCAGATCACAGATAACCCTTTCTGTAGCTTTGTGCTTAACAACAAAAAACAACAACTTTGGACATATAATCATACCCAGGCACTCATGGGGGCTTGATGCAAACACACTGGTATCCAGTGAATGACCAATACTATGAAGGTCCTCCCATGAAACATTAGAGTACATTCTAATGAACTGCCCATATGTTGCAGACCAGCAATGGTAGACAAGGCTATCAGCTTCAACCAACAGTGTAGGAGAGCCAACAGCAGACAGTGAATACTATTGCTTCAACTCCAGGAAACAACTTGTACTAAAAAGTATGGTGGTCAGCCCAATTGTCTCAGGGCTGGTCGGGTCTTGGTGTGTGCCTGTTAAAGTACAAGGGCGAGAGATAGATTTTCTGGTTGATATATGAGCAGCCAGAATGCTGGTAAATCCACAGTACACCAGTCTCTCTGAGCAAAACCAACACTTGTGCTAATTGACAATAACTTTGTTTTGTGGAATGAAGATAAATTTGATGTGAATGGAGAGATTATGTTCCAACTATATTGAGGTTTCCCTTACAGAATGAAAGTAGTCATCACCGATTTTGGTTCTGATATCCATATTCTTGGAATGGATGTACTTGGCAGAGTTATGTGATGTCAAGGTAGATCAACCGCAGGAACAGTGAACTGCCCGAGTGTATGTCAGAAAGGAAGTACAGTACCCTTATACACATGAGTGTACAAAGCTAAATGCATCTGTGCCATGGTTATAGAACTCAGACATGAAATAGGCTGTTTTTTATTCAGAAACCAAGTAGCATTACCTCAGGCAGTTATTATCTATCCAAGGGGGATGAAATCTAGTGTTGTTCTGCAATTATGGATGATTCTGTGCTTACCATATATAGGTTTCTAATTGTATGTGCATCAACCTGTATCTCTGTGATCTGTGACTGTTTGACCCAGTTGGTCACTGAGACGCTGCTGCATTAAATCTGTATTGTCTGCACAGTCCTCACCTAGCAATCTTAGATCTGTGGGTGTCCACTATTTGTTTTGTATACAGCATGACAGCTACAACTCTAGTATTTATTGTTAGCATCAGTTACTTCTACTTTACTTACCATGCCAATGACTATCCCAGCATGTAGTTACATAACTGATCATTCCAGCAGTGGCCAAACTTTGTTGTGGGCCCTTGTGTGGGATAGATTGGTCACGGAGCCAGGTCAGAGCATGTTCAAAAGATGACTGGCAGAACAGTAGTTGCTGACATCACAGTCTTTCTGAAAAATTTGATGTTCTCAGTTTGCCACTGTTCACTAGCAGACTTTTTAAAGTTAATTAGATTAGGGCTTGGTGGGCCCCTGTGCACTGCACATAATACAGGATTCCTTGGAATACTATGGATGTAGCCATCATTGAAATGTAACACATGTTAAAGGATAGAAAGTGCTTGGTCATATCTGTTAGTGATTGTGAGGAAGAAAGATGGTACACCCAGGTTCTGCATGGACTTTAGAGGGGTGAATGCAATTACTCACATTAATGCCTTTCCATTACCAGGAACAGATGAATGTCTGGGTGCATTGGAAGGAGCCCATATATTCAATGTTAGATTTGGAATCTAGATATTGGCAAGCCAAGGTGGATGACAAGGGCAGACCTAAGACTGCTTTCAGCAATAGAAATGAGTTGTTTCTGTTTTTCATCATGCTGTTTGGCCTGTAAAATGCCCGATACTTTTGAGAGGCTAGTGGAGTTACATTGAAGGAGCTGTAATGGGAGAAGTGAGTGAATGAACTCAAGGATATCTTGATGTTTGGTCACACCTTTAAGTCTGCAGTTGAGAACCTGAAAAAGTAGGCATGAAGCTGAAATGTGTATTCATGCTCAAAGAAGTAGAATTTCTTGGTTATATTGTGGGTAGAGAAGGAATCTCCATGCATCCTGCTTAAATAGTAGTAATATATGATTGGCTTTAATCTGTGATCAAATGAGACATTCAAGATTACCTTGGTTCTCCATCATATTACTGACAACTTGTGGCCAATTTCTCCAAGATTACCTTATCATTATCAGCTCTTACTAATGGGGGAGATTCACTTCAGATGGAATGAGGAATGTGAACAAGTATTCCAGTCCCTAATGTGTTTTAGTATAAGCCCCCCTGCCCCGTGTTGGCATATCCATGTTAAGATTTCAAGTACCTGCTAAACACTAAGGATAGTAAAATTGGAGTAATGTTGTTGCAATTGCATGATGAAGTAGAACATGCAATTGTTTTCAAGTCATACATATACGGCTTCTTAACGCAGATACTGTACAACAAATAAAAAACTACTTGCAGTAATAGTCTTCATCACACACTTTTGGCACTACTTGTATGGTAGAAAGTTCAATGTATGAGTGGACCATGTGTCACTGCAGTGGTCGACAAACTTAAAAAAACAATGGATAACACATTTGCAGGGGAATGATTTCTTATACATTATTCCCTGGCTTATAACATGGTAACACATACTGATTGTCTTGTTGAATGGCAAAACCAGGTCTATTTGTTGAACATCTGGATTGTAGACACTAAGTTGAAATACTGCCAAAACACAATTCTCCATGAAGTTATATGCCTTTACAGGTGTACTGAAAAAGATCTAGAATGGATTATGTGATATTCTTCATACAGTTCTTGCCACTCAGTTAGATTAGATGAATACTTCTCTTGCTGACAGTTTGCCTCAGAAAAAGCACAAGTGCCATAGGTTACACACATCTGTGCTATATTCCTTAAGCATTGCTGGTTGCACGTTACCTTGCTGCATAGGACCACCCATGCTAGATGTGACTCCATCAGTTTCTCTTACCAGGGTTCTCAAGGTGCTAATTGTGACATCCATACACTAGTGGAATCTCCTACTGTATGGCTTGTTGTCACTATGGCAGAAGTGGTCTCAATATATTGATATATAATTTTTTTTCAGCCCATTTCTGTTAGTGATTACTTATTTTAGATCTCACACATGTTTGAATAATGTGAATAAGAATAACTTTTGGTAGGGGTAGCACTAATCATGTTGGGTAAATGCAAAGTTTCTTGCTAACTATGGAACATTGGATTTAGTTTCATACATGGATTCAGTTTGAATAGCTGAATATAGAAGTTACAGATGAAGTGATTGTCTATCCAACATCATAAATGAGAAGCAATTACACAATGTGTTTATGTGACATAAATATATTGTTCATTTTGTGTCATGTCACTTTATTTCATTCATCCTCAAATCTCAGGTACTCAGAAATATAGCATTATTTCGTAGTCAGTATCTGGACTGGATCTCTTGTAATTAAGCAGACCTATACAATTACTTAAAAGAAATGTGTTGCACTGTTTTCACACTACATGTATATTATATTCAGTACTATGATATTAGGTACAATAATTTCAACTTGAAACATACTGAACCGAATAATCAATATCTAAAAAGTCTTCCACTAGTCTTACCTAACTGACAACATCAATCAGACATGGATGCCACCACTATTTTTTTCTTTGGGACATAACTGTTAACTGGTATTTTTGTTTTTCATTTTTGCTGTTTACTATTTCAGTTTTGTCATAAATTAGTTGGCTTTTGTAAAATTACTTTATAGCTACTAAAAAGTTCATTGGATTAGCATTGGAACTTTGGCTTGATGATTTAATAGCATTTATATCACTAACTCTTTCCTTCCCCTTTAAACACCTCAGTTTATTTTGGATCAATATGTTGTTGAAATTTAAAGCCAGTATTAAATAACCATTGTCCGGTGTACTGTATGATGAACCAAAATGCTATGATTCTACTTTTTTATTTTGGCCTCATCTCCCACTCTTGCAGCACAAAAACATCCAAACACTGTTATAGACTCATCTTTATGTTTCACACTTACTTATGATAAAATCTTAACAGTCATATTTCTTTGTAAAAACTAGCTTAGATTTTAAAAAGTCCTATTTATTGTTGTTTCTTATCCTTTATAATGTTTAAATGAATGCCCATGTTCACAAAGGGAAATATTAGGATCACTGGCTGTATTTTTTGTGATGTAAACTACTTCCTTGTAACTGTTGTAGAACAGCTCTAATATTGATTGCAACCTAATGTTCTATATTTACTTATGAATATGTTTGAGTTTATTTGATATTGAAATTCCTTGAATGATGCTAATCTCCTGTATGTTTTTCATGGATGTTCCTCTAAAGTCTAAGTTGCAGCAAAACTCTCCAATGCTTTGGAATTGCACACTTTTAAACATTGCATTTGTAAGTTTTATACCCTTAAGTATTAGTTTCTTTGCACTGTGCAAAAAAAACAACAACAACAACTTCTAAATGTTTTCACCACTCAGTTCTAAGTTATGTTTTTTATTTTCCCAGATTTAGCAATCTTGAAAACTTCAAAATGAATAGGCTAGCCAGGCTGAAGCCTCAGCTGAAATGAGGATCTAAACTTTAATGGGAGAGCTACCTAAAAATGTTTATTTTAATTTTCATGTAAAATCTATGTATAGCACTGATAAATTAAAAAAAATCATCCTTATTACTACTCAAGTAAAACAGCAACAGAACTAGTTCAGAATATATATATATATATATATATAGAAATCATAGTTTGAGATATGGCTGACTGATATAGCCTAAGGCAAGAGAAATTAAACTACTTAGAATAGTAAACCAAAGAGCTGAAGGAGAAACACTACTTACACCTAAGCAACAGCATTTATTAGTGTGGTTGTTGGCCTATAAATGCTATTACTAATCCAAAAATAGAGTGAAGATAAAGACATAAGCACTGGCTAATACAGTTTCTTGTGTGTACTCCAGCAGAAATATCAGCAAGTGCTCTCATGATAGACAATTCAATCATGTGTCTCACGGCACATATTATAAATAAACCATAAAAATTCCATTATGATATACCATCAAATGTTGGTTGCCATGCAAGTGTATGCGTGTTAGACTCGTTAAAGCTGATTGGTCAAAACAACAACAAAAAAGAAAAGGTGGAAGCAGATTATAAACATACCAAGGCTGAAAAGTTAGATTTAATTACTCAAACTTATGCTTCATGTTACAAACCAATTACTAGTGAAGTTTCTGCTGATTCATCTACCTTTAATATTGTAAGCATTTTTTACATGACTTACAGAGCCTTACATTGCAACTATATCAAATCAAAAGTTACACTCCTAAGCCAATAACAGATCTTTGTTTTATTACAGATTACTGAACAACTAAAAATGCTTAAATTGTAATATAAAAAAGGTAACTTGGGTGTTTCATTGAAGCAAGAATTTTAACTGGTACAAAGTACTATTTATCTTGTGTTTTAATAATGAAGTTATAATTCCATATTGAGGTAAGATATTCACTAATCAAGTGAAACCTTTGTATGGTGTATATATTTAATTCTGTATTAACAAGTGTACATAGCCATTACTGAAGCAATTAACCTAAAAAATACAACCTTAGTTTCTCTATCACTAATAAGTCTTTAGAAGGCCTAAATTAACATTATATCTTATGGGGTACACATACTCTACACAGGATTCAATTATCACACTAATTGCTTACATATATACTTTCTCTTCTGTTAATATCATGCACATACTTCATCATTCTACTTTACTACTTTACATTGTGTGTACGATACCTATTAACTTTCACTCAGATTCATTGATATTGTAACCACAAACCAAGTAAAACACTATATTTGTATCAAACATGGCTTTACAACAATGAGTAATACTATACAAGTATCAATGATCACATTTCTAAACCCACAACACAGCATTATTTCTATATTTTGTGCTTATAACTATGTCCAAAATTGTAAGTGATGCTAGAATCAAATAAATTAAAATAAGAGATTTGAAAATATTCACTGTATCAATCATTTTGTTGAGTAGAGTTCACACACACTTTACTAATCTGTAGATCACACATAAGCTGTGTACAATATATGTTTGTCTTCTAACCATAAGTTAGTCTGTCTCACAGTATGTTCTATGAACATTAATACAGAAAATAAATTATTATACTCAATACAAAAAACACAAAGAATATATTATTTCTGAGAGAGAGTGAACATAAACCAACTATACATATATCCAGAAAGCTTGCACACTACAACATGAATAAAACAATCTTACCAGTTCCACAAATATCTACTTCTAATATTTTTTTACTTTTATGAGTAGTTACATCTCAGTAAATTTAAAAATAAAAAAATTAACTAAAAAATTCAAGGAATTTTGGTTTGATATTCAAGTAAGAAGTTCATCGTTCTAGCTGTGATTTTTGTATAGCTTCTTCCACCGAGTGACGAAGAGAAGACATAACATGTCTAGGATTGTCACTAGTAGTAACTGCTGTTCCAGATACAATCATATTTGCACCAGCCTAAATATAGTAAAAATATTTTTAGTAGAAAATATATCTAATTTACAACATTTTTATATACAGCAAAAGCTTTTATATATCAGTCAATAATGTGCTACAAATTAAGTTCTTGATGGACATAATTTGCAAATGTTCCAGAATCAAGCTTTTTAATAAATGAGCTTAAAAAAATAAAATCTTTAAAGTGTTCTACATTATGTTTTCAATTTGACAAATCTTGGTTTTTATGCAAATTAGGATCATAACATGTTAAATGCTAGCTAAACTTGAATATCTAATTACCAATATTCAACTGGAGATCTTAAATATATCACTTTTTATCTAACCTACAACAATCCTGAAATATTACCATGTTAAAGAAAACCACTATTGACACTGAACATAACACAAACACATAAATGTGCCAGTAGATCCACTCTGTCCTAAATGTTAGACATACCTCACTCTGACACTATGCTCTCCACTGAAAAATTGAGAATTAACTTTCCAACCTGGTGTCTTAGCGTCACACTGTCTATCTTTGCCAATCAATATCAGGGTGCTGATCAGAATCAGCTCTATCTTCTTTATGTAAGTATGCACAATAGATTGGCTTGCTGATTACCATGACTCAACAAATTAATGATAAAACAAACTAAACTGACACAACTGAAGAATGAAGGCCCACCTTCCCAAAGTTCTTGGATTATTAGGTTTTTGATTTATTATTCAAATATGTTTAAATCTTATCTGATTGTTTACTTTCAGAAACAAACAATGAAGTTGGCAATCAGCACATCTTGACCAGAAACCACTTAAATGATCTCACAGCTTGGAAGGATGAAAATACAAAACAAACACTTAGAAATATCCTACACAGAGAAGAATATATGCAATCTATAAAATAAAAATTTCTCATACAGAGAGAGAGAGAGAATAACATACCTTAAGGTGGACTAAAGGCCAAATTCTTTCCTTTGTAAGTAAAATAAAACATAAGACATTACCTTTGATTCAGGTTTTTCCATGCAGACTATAAAAATTATCATGAGAAGCAGAGAAAATTATAATGCCAGTAAAATGGTTGTAAGGACTACAAAATATGTTCCAAAACCTTGCAGTTATCTATAACAATTAATAAACATACTTGTTTACAATTTTTGCACAAAGTTACAGCAGAACTATCTGTGCATTACTGTTTCTAATTTTAAATTGAGAAACTAGAAGAAAGGTAGCTACTCAACAGCACCCACATTCTTCTCTTGTCTGATCAAACAGTGGTATTTGTCTGTCATTCTTATAATGTACCCATAGTTCAAAAGTGCAGAGTGCATTTTTATAGTAACGGGACAAAAAATGAACATTTGGATCCAGAGTTTAGGCATGCTAACCACTAGGTCATGCCTGGCTCACTAATAAACATGAAAAGGGAAAAATTAATAAAATGATGGTGATCCCAGGAAGTAAAAATAGGGAATGGATATAACAACAAACTACATCATGGATGAGTTCCATGTTGAAAGGAGTCAGTGAAGCTTTTTGGGATGATCTTCTGACCCAAGCATGATACTTGAATTTGTGATCAGACGATATTCAGTATTAATCATAAATTACAAAACTTCTCTTTCATGCCACAAAAATTTGTCATTGCTGAATTTGGAAAGTCACAAAGAGTGTAACTTACAACCTGTATATCAAGTTACCAGACAATGAACAGTGTACAAAAACATGCAAGAAGTGGCTGACCACATTCTGCTATGGAATGTCAGGATTTACATGCTGTGAGACCTAATACAAACTGGTTTTATTCCACCAGTCTGAGAGCTTGTTGTCTTGCTGTACAACTAAGATTTATGGCACATCCTTAGCATATATCAGACATTATTTTTTATCTGGAAGTCCACAAGTTGTCATCAAGTTTGAAAACAGTCTGGACTCTGGAGATTGAGTGATATGTGCCTGTATATTAGCTAAGTATGAGAAGTTCATGGACCTCTCTGATGGTGTACACCATTTTCTATGATGGACCTACTGATGTGTGTTAAATGGATAAGATTCTTAGAAAATTGAAGAATACAAAGAAAATTTTATAATTATGGATCAAGTACTAACAGTTTCAAGTATTAATTAGATAACATTCTGCCAACCACTATCAAGTCTTACACCGGTGCCATTGGAACTGATTTTAACAAATGATAATATTCAATCCTATAATGCAAGTACTCTCACTGCTTATCTTGAATATGAAATTAATGAAAAAATGGACTGGTAAGCTTTTTCTCTGGGCATCAACTACGTAGCACATATATGGGACCAGCCTTCATGGGTGAATTTCACTGAATACACTGAATCAACAGCGAAATGCATTACCGAGGAAAAGAGAAACATGATGTTAAAGCAGATACTTCCAAACTTGAAGTGATGACATTTTAAGAGACAATACCAAAAAGATCTAGGTTGATAGCTTAGTGTGTTGTAATTTTACAACAAAACAAAGAATATATTTCACTTTCCTTAACACGTTCACTGTCACCAGTAATATCAATAATTTATACCCTAGTGCTAACCACACTTTTCTTTATTTACTTAACCCAGGTGTCTAATATTTATATGGGTAACTTTGCTATATTTAATTAGCTCATTGAAGTCATCTGTAATATGTAACTCACTGATGTATCATGCATCCATAACTAAAAATCAATTGTGACCCACTGGTGGGGCACGTGGCAGTGAACATGTTAATAGTTATAACTTAGCTACTTGCAATATATATATATATATATGCTAATAATTTACTGATCTCCAAGTTATTTTGTATATGGATACAAGGCAAGTGTATTACAACTCACATGTAAATCCCCAGTCATATAACAATTTCAGTTCAAAATTCTGAATCTCAGATTATGCATCATTACATAAAAATAAATACATGATGAAAAATTAATCTACAGTTCTGGAAGCAGAAACCATTAGATAAAAAAAGTGGATGAGAATTGACTCTAGCAACATAAGGCTAACTGCACTACACAAAACAAATAAAGAATAAATCAATTTTTTTTTATTTTTTAGCCATGACAAAGCAAAGTAAAAAAACAATGTTCTATAATAATATTAATCACCACTCAATTCATTTTTATGCAAATTAGTCATCTGATGATCCATAATGTAATCTCAACTACATATATTTGGTCATGCACCCTATGCTTGTAAATTAATATTTAGTAGCAGTGGCTTTTTACATCTTTACATTTCACCTCAATACAGATTAGGGCCCCATGAACATAAACAGCAGACTAAATTTAATATTCATGCTTAAAATAAAAGTGCTAATAAGCCCCTGAAGTATATCTGAAAGATGAAAGAATTGGTCAGAAAAACGTGTCTTCCAAGAGTGTTCAGCTTTAATAGTATGGTGGGGGTTAGTTTATCATTCATTAGGCTGAAGTAAGTGCCAACTGTACCAGCATATGACAGCACAAAAGGTTGTTAAATGTGGTCTCTATAATGTGCAGCATTAATGGCACTATTCAACAGAATATAGAAGCCGATATGTCCACTAATGCTTATACTGTCCACATGACATATATGTCACCTCCATATGGGTCAGTATTCTGTACAAAAAAGAAAAAAAAGGAGTTGGGTCTGGTCCCAAATAAGTATATTCCTGTATCTGGCACATGTAATAGTCCACTGGATGAATTCCTGGCATTGTTGCAGACAATCTGTTTCATGCCTCACTGTTAACAGGATGCAACTCATTAGACACCTGGCTTACAGGCCGAACATTTGAAGTCTGTTTCTAACTGTCTGTAACTGATGGCCACAAATATCTAATTTAGTCTTGCAACAACTACCTTATAACTGTAATAAGCCATAACTGTTCTTGACTATGTGCATGTTGGAGATAATGGTTTTGCCTTGTTTAGGTTTCTAAACAACTGAACCTTGGTTTGCAAGAGGTTACACATCTGTTAATAATGCTTTGAAATACTTGTAGAAGGTTCACAACTACATGCTGTGATTGGCTGGCACTCTCATCCAATGGTTTGCCACATAAATGAAACTTTCTAAAATTTTAATTGAGACCTAATGATGAATGAACAATACAGAACACTTCAGACTCTGTGAACTTCAAAGTGGCAACCAAAACAAAGTTATTTAAGACCACTATGTATACAGGGTGATTAACAAGAAAGCCCCAGATTAAATATGATTATATCACTACTCATCAGAGGAATATTTGAAATGAGAAATTTTATTCAATAAGTTTGGACATGGTGTAGTGTTTCAAAACCATTTTATACTGCATACTTAAATCATTTTTATTACAGATTTGCACTACTTTATTTCTCTTTCAAAGGATTAGTGGTTGAACAACATGCCTGCCAGTGTGCAGGATATTTTGAGGATCACTGTGCAAAACAATGATTGCAGTAGCCTGATCTGCTGATTAAGAATGATCGAAAGCATACTGAACATTTTCTGTACAGTTTTTGAAATACTCTATACCATGCCCAAACTTTTCTGAACAAATCTTATGATACTCAAATGCCTCTTGTAAGATTTAGCTCTTCTGGAACATGTAGCGTTACAGTATAATTATTCTAAATACAAGTTTATTTCTTGTATAATAAACCTGTATCAATGCTGAATGACCAACTGTCTTCATAGCATACTTAAGAGTGTCCATTAGATGCCTGATTTCCATAACAACAAAATGAGTGTTGTGATTGACATTATTTTATAACATTGGTTTTTGCCTTGTCATAATTATCATGTTATAGATTCTGTGTATCCTTTAATCTTGTTGTGAAGTATGTGTAAATTTTCAGAAGTCACATTTGCTGAAAAATAACCTAAGATAGCAAAACTCGTAACCAAAATACTGATATAACTTGTTTTAAGTTTTCTTGATAAGAACTCAAACACATGAACATATCTTTAATAACAAATTCATAGATGATTTTACTTCATTAATTTGAGGTTTTAGCCACATAATAAATAAACAACTTATTCCTGTTCACCTAATTACAATATTATAAATGACTGGTATAATTTTAAATAGATATTTGGATAAAAGAATGCAATTATTTCTGTTAAAGATATCACTACCAATAGCAGTAAACAGTAGAGTTTTGTTATATACGAGAGGTAATGAGCTGAATTAGTGGATATCATCTGATTTATATAAGAAAAAAATGAAGAATTTGTGGAGTGAAACCTCTGTTAGAAATCAATTAGGGAATTTTTGGAGCTAGTTTGTCATTCGAATTATAACACAAAATTTTACTCAAATGATGGAAAACATAGGTTTGGAGAAGATTATATGTATTATCTACCCAGTGTCACTAGTTTTTTCTATATTAATCTATACTTTAAGAACTGTAGACATTTATAATATGGTGAATTTCAATAATTTCAAACTCAGCTTTACATATTCTGACAAAAACAATAATTACCTCAGCACACAGATCAATTGTGTTTGGTCCAACTCCTCCATCAACTTCAATGTCTAAATCAGGAAACTTGGATCTCAACAACTGGATCTATCAAGTAAGATATTTAATATTCAAGGCTACTTGGTTAGTCCTACTTAAGTTAACAATGACTAGTGAGTATAAGTAAAAGACACAATTACTTTCTCTTTAAACAGAATATTTCAGTGACTATAACATTCTGTCCAAAACAACCTCTGAATATGTGGTAAATATTTTTATCCATACACTATAAGCTTACATATAACTTCTGTCTATAAATAACTCCAAAACAAATGCAAAATGGAGACTTTAAGGCTACATAATGTGTGATGAGAGGTTATAGTCAAATTTATAATCTTTAGCACATTTAGTTGTTAATCATGCAAATGTACTTTGATGATGCTTTTATTATTTGAATGCTAGCTTTTATTTTAAAAGATTAATTTCATACATACATCATGTCATTAAATTATTCTTTTTGATGGTTGTAAAAACTTTAATATTATTTAATGCACACAAAAAAAAAGTTTTTGACAATTTGCTAAAAGTTAAAGTACTAGGCATATTCAATGATTTTGCTGTTTGAAGTACTTTAATGTGATATATTTGCATGTAAACTTATACTCTGATTAGGTCTAGTTTTAGAAATATTCTTTGAAAGAAATATTATGCTAACATTATTTAAAAGATTATATCATAAAAGAAGCAAGCAAAAAAGGATTAAAATAATGAGAAACTAGAGAAGCTCTAAGACTGAGAGGCAGTTAAAGTAAGGATTTTTAGTCTGTTAAGTGTTCCATACAAATTATTCAATATTGTTAGTTCCATTAGTATTGATTTTCTCAGTGCTAAGATATTTTGTAGTTACAGCTGAGTGATTAACTCAGTTGATATAATATTAGTTATGAGCATTGATTGTATAGTATCATGTAAAATAAATAAATCAGAATTATGATTAAATTGATTAATATCACAAAAATAATCACCTAATTGAAATTTGTGTTTCTGATTATTCTAATTATACAAGTAATCAAGATATTATCATCATAATTTTTCCTTATTATTTTCAGTTTTTCAAGGTTATTCAGCTTAACTGATCAGTATCATGACTCAACAAAAATAACCAACTAACCGAAATCAGTATTTCTGATTAATCCAAATGTCCAAGTCTGATCTGAGAATAACTGATTAGTTGAATGTAATCAATTTATGAATCCAACAATTAAATGACTAAAATTCCTCTAACTGCTTAGTTATATCTTATAGTATCAAAGAATAGATAAGCCACAAAGCAAGAAACTTGATAACTCAAGTATCTGAGGAAGACAGACATTTCTTCTGGAGTAAACTGGAAATCAAGTTGCGTAACTTTTTTTTGTCACTGGTCCCATTTACTTCACTTCACTTCTCAAGAAGGAAGATCTACTTTCCTAAAACATTTGAGTAATCAGGTTCTTCTGTTAAAGCTCTAAAACTTAGCAGACAAAAAACAGAATTGTATTGGACAAAGTTTGTTTTTGATACTTGGGAAGAAGAGGAGTTTTATTTGATCATCTTGTTGAGTTTACTGGACATTTATTGAATGAAATTCTAGTTATTAAAAATATCTCAAGTTATATTATTTCTAACATAACTTAATAGATGGTCTCCTACAAAACACTTGATTTAACCAACAAAATCATGGGCCCATACATAAAGTGTTTCATAAACAGTTTAGAAACTGTGTTTAATAGCAAATGGGTCATGGACCCTATTGATAATGCTAGGTTTAAATATTTCATTAAGTGGTAATACACTTCAAATACAACTACAATGTATACAAAACTATGTATAGATTACTGTTGGGTAAACTACAGAAATATAATGAGGTACCAATCTCATCTTACACTTAAATTATTATAAAATTCAAGACCTTCAGTGATTTATTCACAAAATTCGTTTGTGTATAGTTTACACAATATAAAAAATTTAAGTTGCCTTCCTCCATAAAAATATTCACATATAATTTGGCAGTATGCACCACAGTAAAATAAACATAACGCTGTTTGTTTTGCATGTTTCTAGATTTTTTTCAATTTCTTTTATAATTGGTTACTTTATTTTTTCTTTGTTCCTTATATTAGTGATTTCTTTACTCTTTTTTCTTCAATCACTTATTCACTTCAGCTGTTTTTAAGAAGCATCTTTTACAATGAAGAATTATTGACACCAAAACACATACTATATACGTGCCTCCTTTTACTTCCTTCTCTTCTTTATATACTAAGCTGTCTATTTTAATCATACATAGCCTTAGTAATTCACTCTAGTTCATGACACAACTTAGAATACAAAGCACATTGTTTTCTTCAAATTATTCTGCATGAAAGAAAGAAAAAGTTTCAAGATCAAAGCACTAAATAAAACAAATAGTTTTAATAATAATGCTAGTTAAAAAAATAGGTCATGCTTTTGACCCTTATTTTTTCACCACTACATTAGTTGACAGTGGGATTGACAAAATGGCTTTAATACTAGACTTCAACCCAAATAATTTTTTCTAGCGAAGGGTTCCATTTCATTTAGTTAATGGCAGTGTTTAACATACAGAATTGGTTCATTCATGTTTTTCTAAAATCAGAATTGAAACCTTAACTCAAGTAATTTTTTTTTCAGATATTGATCTATCTTTAATCTTCTCACATGAATGTGCAAATTTTAATTCACCTGAAATTTAATTACTTTTAAATGACAAAAAATTACACGAATCTGTGAAGTGATTACAAAGAAAAAAAGTTAAGTACAACAGGCTTAGAAAGTATATAAATATTACCAAAATAAACTTTTAACAATTAAAAATAAGGAATTCAAAAATATCAAATTTGCAAATTTTCCTATACATATGATACCAAAGAAAATATTAAAATGTACTTACATAAATTATCAGAAAAAGAAATGAAAACCTAAATGTACAGTGAACTTTTTAATTATGCTAATGTGAATATAATAAGTACATTCCTGCTGTTTTCATTGTTACACGTGTATAAGATATTAGATTAGTAAAGTAAAATGTGTATATATATATATATATATAGGTTTACAATATATGTGGATCAGTAAGATAGGAAAGTGTATATATACGCACACATGCACAAGCTCAAGCAAGATAAGCATGTAATTATGTAGAAAACTAAGAAATGAATATAAACAACCACTCCTAATAAACACGATTTGGACCACTTGAATAAAATTATAACATTGCTTATGAAAGACAAACTGAAAGCAGCTGTTAACTAGTAAATTATATGTTAGAATAAATCCTCCTACAGAGTAAATTACAGTATGAATGATTAAAGTTCCACCTCGAGAAACCCTTTGTTGTTCCGTTAGAAGAGAATCCATTAAGCCCAATATTGCATATCTGGAGAGCCAGATGATGTTTAATGGAGGAATGGGTGTAGCTGATAAAATAATTACACAAACAAAAAATCTACATGAATGAAATACCTTACTGCATACACGTACTTTAAAAAGAACAAGTGCTAAGTATACTTATACAAGTGGAATTTTTATACAACTTGATATATATATATATATATTGTGTGGTGGGCTTGTGGAAAATTGACATAAATAACTAATCCTTCAACAATAAACAGATCATCACAGTCTCAGTGAACTTAGATATATGGAGTCAATGATCTTACAGAGACTGTGGGATGGATCCAAAAAAACATCCATGCTGAATGTAACCCAAAGTAGAATCATGAAAGTGTTTGGTAACTGCGAACATTGACAAAATACAAATTTGAGAAACATTCTGATTCATAAAAACATTTCTATGAATAGTTTTATGAAGGAAGAGGTTGTGAAACTGGTACAGTTTTATTTTGTAAGTCTGTTTCTTTTACATTTATGTAATTTTTATATGTTTGTAACCCAAAGACAGTTAGTAGCCTTTATATGTTTGAACTTTTCAATTTGTAAGAATATGATGTGTGTTCATCTGCATGCAAGTTCTAAGTGTACATAACTCATTTAAATGGGTACATGCAATAAACGAATTTCTATATTTTGAATAACATACTGGTTCTGATATGTGATTACTTTTCTTTAAAAACATTCACTACATTGTATGCAAAACATAGATTGCTATGTATAGTAAAATTTGGTAACTTTGAATTATTTTATATGCACCAATATACTTAGGCAAAAGTATGAATAAATTCATTTTGGACTACCGGTTTTCATAGATTGCTATGTATAGTAAAATTTGGTAACTTTGAATTATTTTATATGCACCAATATACTTAGGCAAAAGTATGAATAAATTCATTTTGGACTACCGGTTTTCATCGAGTTTTATTAGTACAAGTTGTTAGCATTAACATGTATTTCTTATGTTCCAAAAAGGTAAATAAAAAAAAAACTGGATTAGAAGTGAATATAAAGCCATTTTATGGCTATTGTTTATGATATAAAGCAAGAAAAATATTTTTTGTTCATATAAAAAAATTTTTGGTTATCAACTTATAACATATGCAATACCATACTCCAAAGATAATATAATTAATTTGTTTTGGCTTTATTTGTATAAGCCTGATGATATTGCTATTTGTCCTGCTCACTTTCTAATGCAGAAGATAAAACAATCTTCAATAAATGACCATAAACTTCAGTTTTAACTTCCTTTTTGTTTGTAGAAAGAAAAATATAAAGAAATAAAATGTTTGAAGTTTGTTTTAAATACATTATTGTTAACACTAGATTTCTAATAAAAACTAATCATAACACATATTTGTGTAAATTTTTATTTATTATACTGTAAATCAACATTTTAAAAATTATGTTGTTGATTTGTCAAGTGATGTTCAGAGCTGAGACAGTTTAAATAAAGTCTATTGATATATCAACATATACTGTCATAACCATACCTTGGGCATCATATCCTTCATAAAGCTCTGTCCTCCAAATCCTGGTTCTACTGTCATTATTAACACCATGTCAACTTTGTCAACAAATGGGAGAACAGACTCCACACAAGTTCCTGGTTTTATTGCAATGCCAACCTATGATTTATAAACTTCCTTTATCAATACAAAATTTGTTAATATCTATTTATTTAATATACTGATTGTAATAACATTGTAGATGAAGTAATATTACAGAGTTTAGGCTTATACACATGCTACACCATTAATAAACAACCCTTACAGAATCTCTATAAATATCAGTATGTCTATGTTTAAAGTATCATGCAATGAGAAAGTACATTTTACACTATGTGGAGTGTGAATATGCATAATTGCAGTTTAGGCAAGTGAAAATTCTCATGCTTATATTGAAAAATTTCAATTTTCTCCTAAAGTGACTGTGGTGTGGATCAACTGCATATTTTATCACAGGCCCAATCTTTTTTAAAGAAGCTGGGCCTAATGGATCACAAACTTACACTGTTATAAGGTAAATATTATAATTTTCTATTGGAAACAGACATACCAGCTATCAAGAACATGGTGTGTCTGAAACAATTATTTTCATGCAGCACTAGGCACCCTTCACACATCACAATGGTTTGGAAGCAGGTGTTTAGAGGAATGTTTGGTAAAATAGATATTTTAAAGTGTGGTGGTCACCCAATCTCAACCCAGCAGATTACTTGTTATGGGGTCACCAAGGCTAGTGTTTACCAGAATGCTATTCAATCACTATACACACTGAAGAAGTAATTCAATATGAAGTAACTTGCATTCCTCAGGATAAATTGCAATTGGCTGTTTTTAACATTATTCCTCAACTGGATACTGTAGTTACGAATGAGGAAGGTCACATTGCATACTTAGTGTAGAAATGTGCTTCCCAGTGGCAACATTCATCAACCTATTTTTAACAGCTCACCTTGTCTTTTTTGTGCTAATAATTTTACTCCCAAATTTCCAGCATGTTGCAACATTTCCCAGGTACGTGTATGGCACTTTAAAGTGGCTAAAAGATTTTATGATATTCTTTCGTATACTAAATGTAATACTTCATGTATTATTTTGTATATTGTTGTATCTTGTTACTGATTACCTGTTAGTCAGTAGCGTTCATAAAGTAGTTCACAGTCATGAAGGACAGCTGAAACACTACCTTGTCTTATCTTTATATAATTACCCTTTTAAAATCTATCCAATTGCCTAGGTGTTATTATACTAATAAATAAACATAAATGAGCTTAATGCCAATTCCTTCATATGTATACATTTTCATTATAAAAACATGCAGTGATATACGTAGTTCATGCTTTAGAAGTATTTCCTCTCTGTTACTAAATCAGTATTTTTACATTGCACATGCAATTACTAGCTAGAAAGTGCATAGACTTGAATGTATAATATAGATAATATATAAATGACAGTTTTGGTGAAGATGAAAGAAAAACTCAAGTACAGTTAGAAGCTTTTTACATCTAAATCTGTATAGCACATTTACATTCAGAACACAATAATTTGCAACAGCACTTTAAAATATCAGTGCATACAAGCATTAGGTGGATTAGCTAAGTCCCACATAGTTGTAAACAACTTTTAACTTGACTCTGATTCTTTTATGTTCAAAAGTAAACAAGTCTTTAAGCCTCCATTCATAGTTCAGTTTTTAAGCCAGATATCTCAATAACATTAACAGCATTAGGATGTTTCTCTTACATCAAGAGGTCAAACTGCATACAATTCTCATGAGGAACAATAACTATTATTCTCAAATCTCAAAATTTCTATAGAGTTCTTGAATTTCTTTCCCCAGTTAAATGAACCTATATTTCATGCTTTTATCCCTAATTGCACCTGCATGTAAATTTGTCTCTCTTTTTTTTCTTTAGCAATGCTAATGCTTCTTTTACATACAGGTGTGTATGAATCAAGTCTTTGCTAAACTTTCACAGCCCAAAAAAATCACTTTCAACATGTTCTTCTTAATATCAAAGCTCATTTTTCACATTCTTATGTTGAAGATTCATTAATGAATGAAACAATGTCCATAAAATCAGCCATTTCTTACATGTTCAGTAACACCAGTGACGAAAAAAATATTACTTCCTAAGTTATTATTAAAATGAATATTATATATACGTGTGTGCGTTGAAAAATATACCATAAGTGAACTCACCAAAAGTAATTGTATCCTTGTAGTGAAAAAAAACAAAACATTTCTCATAATTACAAGTTTTTCACCACCAAGTTACTTTTCTACTACTCTTAATTTTTCCAACAGTTTTTAACAATCTAATTAATTTCATCAAAGATTTCTAAAACACAAGATAATCTTCACTGTACATGTAATAGGGCAGGATTTCTCAACCTTCTGCACATCAAGGCCCATTTAGTTATTTGTAGCTGATGACTCGTTAGTTTTCCTATACTGTGGTGGCCCACAACTATGTGTCTCGTGGCTTACAGGTTGAGAATCACTGTATTAGGCTACTCTCACTAAAATATTAAAAAAAATCCTTATATTTGTCCATCACTCAATATTCCAACTACCAAAACAACCAACCAAAGTATTTCATATTCATTTGCCTGCCAGATAGAAATTTAAACTAACAGAATACAAAAAGATAAAAAAAAAAATCATAAAATTTTACATGCTCTCTCATGCATGCAACACAAGTTTTGACATGCCCCACTTAAAACTATTTTAACATTTTGTGCCTAAACCATATTTAGCTGCTGAGTTTCCATTCAAATTAGCATACCTATTTCCTTGAGGCAAACATATGACAAATTAAAAAATGTTAACATTTTCTTACACTGAAAATATATTTCTGATAGGTATTTAACTCTGCTCACACAAAACTATCTCAAGCAGACCATCCACGGTTTATGCAATCAAAGGGTCAGCAGTGATGGGCAAAAATCCCCCTTAGCTTTAATCATCATAGTCCATGAGTGGCAGTCCACCATTTGGTTAAACTTACAGATACAAAAAAACACATAAGTATATACCACTAGGCATGTCATTAGTGGTCTTGCAGAACACCCCATCCCTACAGTAAGTGTTATAGCTTTACCAGTATATAGTGCGGATTTTAATGAAAGCACACCTAAATAGGGCAACACTCACCATAGAGTGGGATGCTATTGGTAGTGGTAAAAGAGGGTCCCTGAAAAGAAAATATAAATGAAATGTTGTGAAAAGACATGTGTAGAATTGCCACAGGAAGAAGATGATATCCACTTGAGAAAGATAGAGCCAGAAAGTGCAAATAATGAGAGACCAAGGAATAGGGAGAGTAGTCCACATTCATCATGAACAACTTCTTCCAATGAAAGGGGAAGACAAGCAGCCAAAGAAATGGTGATATGATAAATTTTATGAGAAGAAACTTTTGGGAGACAGCAACCTTCCATCAGTAAGTCTGAATACACCATCCTAAGGAGTTGACAAACACAACCAGTTAGTGGGGATAGATTATGGAAAACAGAAAGATTCCAGGGAATAAAAGGGTGGGAATTTGAACCCTGAAAGGAGTCAGTACTTGCCACATAACACCTTAGGGAGTGAATCTGACAAAGAAGCCAATCAGGATCGGAATGGGAGTACAGGTAAGAGATGAAAAGTAAAGAAATGGGTGTAAGAACCAAATAGCATCCCCAGGCAACAGAAGTCTTAGGGAGGAAGGAACAGACTAGATATAGGATAAGATAAGAGGAATGGTAGAGAGTTCTGATCGATGATGTAACAAAAAAAAAGAAATAGAAGAAGGTGTGGAAGGTGAGATATCTTGTAGAGGTGTAGAGGGTGCCAGAAAAAGTTAATCAATTTTCTTCTCCCTGATTGTATTCATCCTCAGAAACATCAGTTGAAAGGAGAAGAAATCGCAAGTCAAGCATGGAAATCTAGCTCCCTGCAAGTTAAGGCCTGTACGTCAGCAGCAGATAACGTTGAACCTGATGCCTGGGTAGTTGTACCAGAAGCATTGTCTACTGTAACAGGAACTTCCATTGTTGATAGATTGAATCATGAAGCCATTTTAAGTTAATGTATAATTTGGTAACAATAAACAAATGCAAAAAAATTCAAATTGAAATAATTGAATGCAAACACAGTAAAAAAAACTGTTGAAAAAAGTAGTGAAATGTCAGCAAAGTACAATCGTAAACGGTGGTAATGTGCAAAAAAACACACATCTAGACGGTGCTGTGCCAATTGAGAAAGTCAGGATTGAGTGGGAAAATCAGGGGGAACAATACTATTGGTGAAGGGTGGTCACATGATATATATACATGTTCAAAAGTGGCACAAAATTTGTGGGGTAAGTAGACTGGTATGCTAAGCATTAAAATTTGTTAAAAATTTTTAGGGGCAGAAAGAAGATCAAGATAGTTTTGTGTGAGACCATATTGGAAAAACATTTTTTCTTTTATATCATGATATTCTGAATGACAAAAAATTACTTGCAACTACACTTTAACTAATAATTTTGAAGTACAGCTGTGATCTGTAACCAAGAAGTTTAGTTATGTTTGCCAACTTTAAATTGTGCAGGTGGTTAGCATCGTTCAGTTAAATTCATGCAGGAAATTCATCAGTATGTGACAATCCATTCCTAGTGTGATGAATCTTCATGTTCAAGCACTAGATCACTTGACTAGCTTGAATCAAAAGACATACTGTGAATTCCTGGAAAATGTTTATTGATACATAACACACAACACAAATGACAATTCACTTAAACTGGACAAGTGACATTAATATGTTGAATGGAAACGATAACAGCTGCAGGATTACATTACAAAGTACTATATTATTATACCCAACTCATTTTTAACATTAACATCAGGCACTGTAAACTACACAGTATAGCCTGTATATGGTTTGGTTTGTTTTGAATTTCACACAAAGCTACACGAGGGTTATCTGCACTAGCCATCCCTAATTTAGCAATGTAAGATTAGAGGGAAGGCAGCTAGCTAGTCATCACCACCCACTGCCAACTTTTGGGCTACTCTTTTACCAACGAATAGTGGGATTGACTGTCACATTATAATGCCCCCATGGCTGAAAGGGTATGACGGGGATTTGAACCTGCGACCCTCAAATTGCGAGTCGAGCACCCTAACCATCTGGCCATGCCTGGCACTAGCCTGTATATGGACAGCTATACATGGTACTTACTAACCAACCTTCACCTAACTTTGCAGATGAGTATGTATAAACGGCAGTTTATGGATGTATCCTGTTTATAATATGTTGGGCATTATAATTTTTTGCACTGACACACTTTACAAATAATTAGCTTAGAAACTGTTTCTATTAATTTTTATACTGTGAATGTCTTTCAGTCACCTTACTTTATCTTACTGTAAGCTTTAAAAGTTTAAAATAGTCTTCTGAGGAACAAATGAAAAGTTTCTCCCCTAAAAATTTTTTTTTTATAACAAGTCACTTCAGAGCATTTTTGGTTCCACATTGTTAAAGCATTGCTTCATACACTTTACCTCAAGTTTAAAAAACCAAAAACTTTATGTTATAGAAGACGATCAACCAAAAAATTTATGATCATTAGATTCTTATGAACATTTATAATCCAAGAATTTTTGGGTTTTGATTAGGATTTTTTTATGACTGAAAAATGTTGTTCAAATTAAAGAAAGAAAATTAGTAATCAATATTTTTTGAAAACATCTGTTTCTTGGTACTTTCTTAGGTAATAGTTAAATGTATAATCCTTACTCTCATTCCAGTCTCTCGTACTCGACGAATGAGCTCAAGAGTGTCTTCTGCTGCCTCTAGATGGAAAGTATACTGATTAGCCCCTGCTTCTGCTATGGGATTGACCCACTGAAAGAAAGGAAGAAACATTTTGAAGAAAGAATGAATGTAATTGCTCAGACGTAATACTTAGAAAACAAAAAATATCATAATGGTAGGTACCCTTTAATCACACTTAAAGAAACCCACTTACCCAAGTGTTTTCTGAAATCTGTCTAACCTTCCTTCATTAGAAATTAAATGGTAATGAATAAATAACAACAAAAGACAAAAAAAAACTTTTTGTCACTCTTTCTGCTGAAAGATGTTAATATATAAGAAACAAATGTCCTTTTATCAGATTTACATATAAAGTATATTATTTTACATAATAGTGAGTATTTATTTTAGTTTACTTCATGTCAATATGTACATTTTGCACAAGGCAGAAATATTTAGAATTGTTTATAGACAACAGCAGATATAGTTTGTTATTTTGTTTATAAGCATGTTTCATACTTGCATAGTTTTTGTATGTACATGCACATGAATAGATAATTTATCACACTACTTAAATCATTTTATTTTTTTACATAAAAACAAGCAAACAATTAAACATAAAAAAAGAAATTTAGTTTCTGCTTTTCAACAACGATGTACATATTGATTAATTTTTAATTTGAAACAAGACAACTTCAAATAGAAACTGTGCTTATCAAAATAAAATCTTAACATAATAACGACTAATATAACAGAAAGTCACATGGACATTTGAGGTCATTATCACCTGCAAGAACAACAAATTAATCCAGGTTAAATGTAACCCGTATCTACATACCGTAACTTGCAAAAAACTGAAGAAAACCCAATTAAAAACACCTAAGTCATCAAGCAAACCAATTTAAGTCTGTTTCTTATAAGCAAAAACATTATTTTAAAAAAGGTTTCCCTATAGGCTTGTAAAGCTTAAACGTTTTATTCATAATATTCAATGTTGTATTTTCAGCCCTTTCATATAACTAATTGAACAGCATACACTTGAATTATTCCAACTCCACAACAAGTTTGAAAATATGAATCTGATAACTTTTACATGTATTAGTAATTTACTTTGCACAGGTGAAAACAAGTTCAAAACTTTGAAACCTCCTCTTAGTTAATATCATATACATTTAAAGCAAGGATCATTGTGGTAGCCTTTCTGTGAATTTTTTTCAACAATTTTATACCTTTTCTACAGTAAGGGCATCAAGATTGCATAAATTAGTCTAAATATGGCCTCACCAGACTTCTATAAATTTACAATAGCTTTCTTGATATTAAATATAACATTTCTTCAGTATTTGCTATGTTGACCACAGATAAACACTGAACAAAGGGCTTTACGGTTTAATCAATGATAGCACACTTCCATACAAATTCATCTTCTTTTTTGTCTCCATAATCACCTGAGTATCAAAACTGTTAAGGTAACTTTCAATAGTAAAATAATCAGTTCTTTTCAGTGTTTTGAAAAAGTTGGAAACATTTCTATTCAAGAAGATATACAAATTGTCAATATCCAGAAAATAATGAAGTAGATCCCTAATGGACCCTTGCAGTCATATTCTTAAATCACTTGTCACCACTATTCTGTAAGCATTTATCTAACTAATTCATTTTCTTGCAATTAAACATAACCATAAAAATCTTGTAATTTAACTATGGTTGAGCCAACAACATTTCATAAACCATCTATGCTTTAGCAATAGCTTTTTTACTTCGTTATTTCATGTAATTTAAGCATCTTTCAGTAATATTTAATTCTATATTCTCTTAAGCTACAATTGTTCATATATTAGTACTTTAATACTTCTATTTATTCAGTAAGGAAAAGGTTATACTTTGGAACACAAAAGTTAGGTAAGAGTAGATACCTGTTCAGCTAACTTAACCAAATTAATAAATATTTCAAGTTTTATCATTCTTTCCATTTAGATTATACAATCAATATTTCTCTCTCCCAAGATACCTTCATATTTTCTAAATGTTCATTTTATTAAAACATGGGACATGACTGAATCATAACCTGTCATAGTGACAGCTTGTTTCACTATACGTGTCAAAAGCAATTGTTAAAATAGAGTATTCAAATGCTCTTATATAGTTCCATTTCTCAACATTTTCTTTTCAATGATAAACAATGCTTCAGTGGAATAGAAAGCAAGTTGCTAAACAGAATTTCATAATTTAATACTGCTCATTTGCTGTCTTGCATCATGAAGGCCATTTCTGAGATACACTGGTTTTAAAATTACTGATATTCAAAATGCTACTGAAAGAGTATATCACAATTTAAGGCCAAGTAAAAAAAAACAAAAAAACTACCATCCATAACATCTAGATGAAGGTAGTCTGCTCCATTGTCTAACAATCTTTGAGATTCTGAAAACAGATCTGATAAATCAGCATCTCTACCCTTTTGCACCTGCCTCTCCCCACTTTTTTTTTGGCAATTTTTTCCCCTCTTTTGATCATACAAAGAATAATTCTGAATAAAAAATGAGATGAACACAGTAGATTCATTTTGCTCTTTTTCTTTATATGCCATAAATTCTGTATCATTCTGTTTGACATGGATCCTTTGAAAACAAGTAACAATCATGAAAAAATGGGTGCCAACTTTCCTTTAAAGATGTCATTTCAAAAAAGGACCCCTCCTTCCTTCTTTCGAAAACTCTGGATGCTAAATATGTTTTTTTTATTTTTATTTTGCCTAAAGTATTCTAGTCTAGACAGGATAGATCTATACATGCTAACACATTGTTCTGCAAGAAACAATTGTGCCATATTACAGTCTTTTGTTTAACACAAATTTTTATATTCTTTAATATTTTCTCACTTCAATTTAAATTTTCAAACATAAAAAAATAATGGCCAGTAAAAAAAATATTATATTTGTATTTCTGTTTACTAGTAACACTACAAGTACTATTATTAGTATTACTATTAAATTTGTGTTTGGGTTATGGTGCTGTGAATATGTTACGTATTATAACAGTTATAACGCAATGTTAACAAATTATGTTTATCGCATAGTGATACTTATGCCTACGTAATCAGAATCAGATTCATACTGACCAGGCTAAAGTATTAGTATTACTATTATTAACGTTCAAATCTTTAAATTCATTCATTAATGTATGTCACTGGAACGCAGAATACAGCATTATTTAATACTAGAAAATACTAACTGTTCATAGGTATTGAAAATACAACCATACTTTAATTTTTAAACTAAAGTTTAAGTACTTGCCTTATCAGGTTCAGCAACCATCATATGCATATCAAAAAATGCTTCAGGTATTTTTCGTCGCAAGCACTTCACAACAGGATGACCAAATGTTAAATTTGGAACAAAATGCCCATCCATAACATCTAGATGAAGGTAGTCTGCTCCATTGTCTAACAATCTTTGAGATTCCGAAAACAGATCTGATAAATCAGCATTCAATATCGATGGTCCAATTTTACACATTAGGCCATTATTTCCAGTCCTCATACCGTGAGAAACCATTTTCAATCACAATCACACACAGGATAGAATATAAAAAGTTAAACTTTTAAAAATCACGATTTGGATAAATTATCTACTAGTAGCGGTGCTATAAAAATGTTACATTGATTGATTCACAGAAATCGCTTTTAGTTTAGGTCACACGGTGTACTTTCTAGAATACGATTGGTTCACTTATTAAAACAACCATGGCCTGAAAAGCGTGTAAAGTAGTGATATCACCATCCCGCGCGATCTCTCTGCCATCTAACTGACATTAGTAGAATTAGCGTTGGGAAGGGTGTCAATCATGCCACATAAAGTATTCTAGTCTAAAGTAAACGTATGTGTTGCCAAATAGTTAGTGAGAGGAACTAGTAGGTTCAAAATATTAAATTGGTTTAATGCTTTAAGATTAAAAATGGTCATTATCTAAAACATTCCTTAAATATATATGTACTGGTTTATTAGATTAAAGTTTGCTGTAAGTATTGCAATTCATGTCCTTATTATCAGGAATAAATAAAATATTTTATTTTCGTTATTCTTGTAATATGAGCCTTCGTTTGACAATTCTTGATTGTTTTTAATAGATATCCAACTAGTTAAATAAAAAGTTAGTTAAATTCAGTACCATTACCTAGAAATAGTAGATCTAGGAATTACCGATTGTCGAGGATATAGGCAATTAATATATTGTTGTAACGTACTCTATTGTCGGAAGGGTTCATTTGGATTATTTGGTAAAAGTAATGCCAAGTCTAATCAACGTAACGATAACAAATAAGTTTTCTTCTTTATCGTTTGCAACAAGCTACTTTCACTTATAGGCCGGCCCGGCATGGCCAGGTGGTTAGGGCGCTCGACTCGCAATCTGCGGGTCGCGGGTTCGAATCCCCGTCACACCA
>NW_013665864.1:81778-84525 GCF_000517525.1 Limulus polyphemus | reverse complement strand
GTATTGTTGAAGTTAACGTTCGTTGTTATAGCGTTTGTTTTAGCGCGAATGTTGAAAGTAAGTGTATCGTAAAGTTATATTCAGAAAGAATAAACCAGTTTTATTTAAGAAAGGACTTGTGTTGCTAAAGTTTAGTTGGAAAGAATTTACGGAAAAATTAATTAACAAACGGAGACGTAACAATATTAAAAATCTCGCTCACAGCAATATTAATTGAAAGAATATAAATACCAAAAGGAATAAAACTCTTAAAGTTAAATAAAGAACGATATTCATTATGGCCTGAAAATATCCGTTAAATTTTCAACTTTTTGTGAATGGTTTATCTCCACAAGACATTTTAACAACATCGAAGTCAAGAAAAGAAAAGAGCATGATCCAAGAGATAGAAGGAAGAGATATAAGTTAACAGAAAGTAATGTATCTCCTTCTGCTAAAATAGAAAGTACTAAAGACACAATATCATAAACATCAATTTATGTGGTAATGCATGTGTGCTGGAGGAAAAATGATAAGCAAATATGTGACAATGAATGTATGTAGCAAGAAAACAACGTGCATGCACATAGTTCACCCTTTACGGGCCCAAATTGGATGACACTGGATAATTTTTGCTACTGAACTGCAGTTCACTTGTTCCACAAGCAAAATCACCTGATAATTTCGACAGTAGATCCACCCTTAAGATATCAATGTCTGGACCCAGATCAAAAACAACTATCTTGATTCAGCACTCTGGCAGTGGTTCTTTCCAAATAAAATGACTTCTGTTCTTGTAACGCCTTACAAAATAACCACCCTTTTCACATTTTAGGTTAACAACTTACTCTAGATTTTTTTTTATTTACGAAAATTTAACCACTAAAAACAGGATTTTTACGAATTTTACAAGAGTAAATACAAACAATAAAGTTTTTATATTTAATATTTTTCTTCACATCACTGTACTGTTAGCTGTATAGAAAGTAATTCACTTAAAAAGCATAAAAGGTTAAAAAATTCTTGACATACAATATAATAGTTTGAAGGTGGTCTCAAAACCATCCACCTAAGCTTAGTCACTAACAGGTGTTGTGTATCCAAGTATCTAATGACTGTTATTGGAGAAAAGAGATGTATCACCCCTAGTGATAACTTTTCCTGCTTACTATATACAGTCATACAGACCTTTATCGTTATGCTTTTATGACATTTTGCTTCAGTATCCCAAACATAAATCAAATTTACCTTTTATAACACGTTGTTCAGGCGAACACGAGCAGTATGAGCAGCTGAAAGAACCCGTTTTAGAATAAAACTCTACAGTCAACATGAATTTTGCACCTTCCCCAATCTATTCGTTTTACGTCAGGAGCTGTGTTGAGAGCTGTTACACAAATCTAATGATACAGCCAGATAGGACACTCTTCTAATATGCAAGTGATGCTAGTCATAAAGTTATAGCATAGTAACAATTTTTAAAGTCTTGATATTAAAGATTTTCAATGTTATCTTTGATGAATCATGGTGCAGGGGTGTCATGCACCGACTAATGACAATTTGGCTCAGTGTTCCATAGTAACTGTAACATATTATTACGGGTTTGACGTTCACTTCCTTGGAATCCTGACTAAGGTTAGTATTTATACTGCATGTTGAATACTATTAAAAATCCAGAGAAGGTAAAATAATTAATAAAACAGTATTCTGGGGAAATGCAACATGACAAACCTTGACGAGAACTGGTGCATTTTTGTAGAAGACACAACCAGAACATTTGCTTTATCAGTAAAAATTGTAATGTTTTTTCTTTTTATACATTTTCTGGTATAACACAGGAAATAAAACACCTTTTTAGAAATTCATTCTTGTGAAAAAAGGAGCTTTTTTTCTTTTAAGTCCGCAACTTGGTGCCAAAAAATACTTGTTACTCTCTTGATGTTCAAAACGTGAAAGCAGTATGCATAATACATGAAGAGTCACTGTCACGTTCAGCATAAGGTGATGCCAAGGAAAAGTAGAGACTTGCCTTTCCAGTCAAGTATAGCCTGTCGTAATTTGCCAGAATAAAGTTGGTGCTAATTGGTCAAAATAATAGTTTTTAATGGGAAACTTGACACACAGCAAGGTCGATTAAGGCTCTGGCTGCTCCACTCTGCACTAAAACTCAATCTTGTATCTATGTATCGTTACTGCCACATATCATGTGGCACTTAATCAACGGTTCACCAAAATAGTCATCATGATTGTACATGTAAGCTGACTGCTACACTCACCAGTGTTGGCAGCCAGATCTAACTCAAGTCGCCTAGATTAGCCCTATTGCTACGGGTAAAGAGGGGTCAGAGGTCATGTCATCACGTTTATAGGCTTACATTTAAAATATTATTGAACTACTAATTTATGAATGTATGTCAATACATTTGGCTTCAAATTGTAGTTTATAATTCAAATCGTAGTATTATACATAAATTAATTTCTTAATTTAAAAGTAAATATAAAAACAAATCACTAATTATCGATTTTAGTGTGTCACGTGGTACTTGTCTTCTGCTTTGGTTCAAATTAGATTTTATGGTGTTCACAATACAATGTCTGTAGTTTCTTACGAATTATAAACTCAAATTACCGATATTGACAAGCTAAACTATTGTTACGTATCTGCTTGTTTGTTAATTTCCGGTATAAATTCTTTCCCAGAAACTTCAGCGATACAAGTCCTTTCTTAATTAAAACTAGTTTATTTTTCTCGATACAACTTTGTATAC
>NW_013665864.1:58774-80778 GCF_000517525.1 Limulus polyphemus | reverse complement strand
AGGCATGTGGATAGAATAGTCTGTGGGGTAAATAGGGAGAAAAGAATTAGATTGTGCTACCCAAGAGCACAGGTGGGGGATATAACTGACAGAGCAGGAGATATCATAAAGGGAGCTAGCAGAGACGCAGTTTTTGTTATGCACGTAGGGCTAATGATGTAGGGAAAGGTAGGTCAGAAGAGCTAATCAATAAGTACTAGGGACTTAAAGGCATTTAAAAAAAGGCCAAAAATTAATTATGTCAGGAATACTGCTGAGAATTACTTGTGGGGATGAAATTATGAGTAGGTCACTAGGGCTAAATGCTAGGCTTAGGAGGAGCAGATAGGCTGATTGGACTTGTGGAATCAGTTCAATGGGAGAAGGGAGCTTTTTGAAATAGATGATTTACATTTAAATATGATAGGGGCTGGCTTGTTTGCTAGGGCTATTACCTCAGCTGTAAAGGAAGTTTAAACTAGGACTAGACATTGGTGAGGGCCAGGATAAACTAAATATAAAAAGAATAAGAGGCAGATAAAGGTTTAGCATAGGAAATGAGTATAGACGTAGTTATAAGGGTAGGTTTATAATTGTTACTATTGTAGTACTAGATGTAAAAGAAATAAAATAGGTGACTTTAGAGCACTGGTAGGAATAGTGGATTTTGATATAATGGGAATAATTCAAAAATGGTTAAACGTAGATGATTTTGATGATAGAAATTTCTTTGAAATACAGTTATACAGACTTTTTTAATAGGGATAGAGTACTCAAGAGAGGGGAGGAGTGGCTTTATATGTAAAATGTTACATCCTGTTGAAGTTGAGGATGTCGAAGATAATAACAAGGAGAATGAATCCATTTGGGTTTCTATTAGTGGATATAAAGAGAAAAGGCTAACAGTGGGAAGTTGTTATAGACCACCAGATAATACTGATGAAATTAGTGAGAAACTGTACAATGAGATTAAGATTTCAGCTGTTAATGAAGTCATAATTATGGGTGATTTAGTTTCAGGCATATAGATTGGGAAATACTAGAGTCAAGAAACCTACAAGAAACAATGTTATTTTAGATTTATTGTTAAATACTGAAATGATCGAGAGGGTGGAAGTTAGGGAATATTTTGGTACAAATGATCATTGGTGTATTAGGTTCAATTTTTTGCTGCAATCATAGCAATGGCATGAAATTAAAATTTTTTGAGAAACTTGTGAGTTGAGCGTCACAAAGGCCAGACATTGTTGGACCAGTCCCTTGTAAAAGAAATCAATGAGTTATGAATGTGGCCAATGTAGAGCAGAGACAAGACAACTTCCTCTCTCCAATTCCTATGGAAACTAGATGGCCTAACAACAACAACAGGCTTTATCTGAAAAAGTTTGTTCTTCAGTTTCTCACCCCAAATCTACTAATAACTGGTGTGAAGTCCTGCTTTGATGACAGGCCTGAAGTCCACATAAGGGATAGGAAGGGCAGTGACAATGCCAGAGCAGATAGATTTAGCTGCAGTGTCAACAAGCTTGTTCCTTCTCGAATATCAACCTGGCAAGGAATCCACGAAAACAGAACAGACATGGATGACAACAAAAAATGAACCAGACTTTTTTGAATGTCCAAAAGAACTGGAAGAGTATTGGAGCTTTAGGGCATATTGCAACGAAAGTTGTAAACATTTGAGGTGAAGTGCAGGTTCATAGGACTCAGTGTATAGGCTCTAGAGTGGAGAAATGCTGAAAACCCTTGTTCAGAGTCGAAGTTCTTGGGCCTGGCTTAGCCAGGTGGTTAGGGTGCTTGACTCACATTCTGAGGGTCGCGGGTTCGAATTCTTCCCTCTAGTCTTTCACTGCTAAATTAGGGCCTCGTGTAGCTTTGCATGAAATATAATATGTAACCGCTCCCCAAGAAGTTCAAGAGAGGCCATGGAAAATGTTCAATTCCCTTGTACACTAGACAAGAGGTTGTTTAATGTGTGGAACAAATATCAGCCTATAGTTAAAGAGAAGTCATAAGAATTTTGTCTCAGCCACCACGGGAATAACAGGATCACTAAGATAGAGCTCTTGATTAGGGTGCAATGACAATTGCCAGCAAAATTATATAATGAGAGTAAGAAACGGTTTGCTGTGGTACACCCCCAACAAGGAATGAGGAGAGTCTGGAACTGCTGTTAAATAAACCTCATATTCAAAACCCAACAAAATGTGAAATACATTGAAATAAAGGCTGTTTGTAATTGTAGGAGAAAGTTGTTCACTGATAGCACTGATCATAATACTGAAAAGTGTAACACTCATGACACAACCCTGAGAGATTCCAAGTTCCTATGTGAAGGATTGGGACAATGTTGATCTCACATGGACTTGGAATGAATAATAATGGGCAAACGGCCATGCAACCCATAGGGATGGAGGCTCTGTAATATTCCAAATCTTCACATAGTATCGTAAGCTTTCTCAAGATCACAAAAGGTCGAAATAAGATGTTCCTCTTGAGAAGGGCTTCTCTGATAAACGTTTCAAGTCAAATAAGGTAGTCCATGGTGGAGTGCTGTCTATGGAAACTACACTGGATTGGCGAGAAGAGGTTGTTTGATTCCAGGAATCAAAGAACACGAGCATTGACAATCCTGTCGAAAACCTTGCAAAGACATGACAAGGAGTGAGAATAGCCCTATGTCAAGCATCTGGAAATCCTCCTCCTGCCAAATCTGGTTAAAAACAACCAGAAGAAGAGCAAGGTAGGAGAAAGATGACACAGCATATCATAATAAATATCATCAGGTCCAGCTGAGGTACTGCCAGACTGATGTAAATTGATCTTATGTTTCACCAGCGTGAATGGTCGATTATAGTGATAAAGCATATTAACTCAAAAATAGGGCAATGACCTTTCATTCGATAACTTGATGGCCAAAAAGGCAGGGGAAATGTTGTAAGTGCTGGAATGGGGGAGAAAAGCACTCCCCATTGGTGTTGGCAAACCCTGTAAATCAACCACTTTTGGGTCATTGAAATGCAAGATTAAAAAAACCATGAGAGATAAACTTCCCACTAAACCAGGGATGGTGAACCTTGCTTTTAGGGCCAAGTGCCAAAACGCATGAAAAAAATCAATATTTTAACTATTGCAAATTACATTATTTGTTACAAGTATAATATTGTTACTAAGTTAGTGTGAAATTTGATGTTATATCATTGATGATAATGTTTTAATGCTAAGTTGATAACTAGTTCTCATCAAAGTAATGCAGGCAGCATTGCTTTCATCTGTAAATCTATTCCTTAAATCAGACTTCACGTGGTTCATAGTGGAAAACAACCTTTCATAGGTATAGTAGATGAAAAAATTGTTAAATTTGTCACTTAAAATTATTTCAGTGTAGAATACGTTACTGGCAAACTGTTCCAAGCTTTAGTAACCTCATTCTCAACTTTTACATTTGATGTAGACATGACTAAACATTGACATTCCATTTTTTCAATGTTCTTTCTCAGTTCAACAAACTATTCTTTCCAAATTAAGCTAGCCTTAAGTTCAGTTAATTTCACTTCAAAATTACTTAATACAATCCAATCAAACACATGGAGCTTCAAGTTTTCCAGCAGTACAGTATCAGGATATTTCAGAAATTTTACTGTATCTTCGAATTCCTAAAGTCCGAAAATCTTGATGAAAAGTTGCTGCTGCAGCAGTTATAATCTCTGAAAACAGTTTTTTGTTGGTTTGGAATTTAGCACAAAGCTACACAATGGGCTATCTGTGCTTTGCCCATCACGGGTATCGAAACCCGGTTTCTAGCGTTGTAAGTCCGCAGACATACCGCTGGGCCACTGGGGGTATCTCTGAGAAACTTTCAAATTCTGTAGTTTCGGTTCCTCGTGAATTTTCAGATTATGAAGTTTGTTTGTTTTGAATTTCGCGCAAAGCTATCCGTCCCTAATTTATCAGTGTAAGACTAGAAGGAAGGCAGCTAGTCATCACCACCCACCGCCAACTCTTGGGCTACTCTTTTACCAACGAATTTTGAGATTGACCGTCAAATTATAACGCCCCCACAGCTGAAAGGGCGAGTATGTTTGGTGGGACGGGGATTCGAACCTGCGACTCTCAGATCATTAACATGATTTTTTCAGTTGAGGAAAATACTTCGGAGTGTGGCTGTCCAAGTCACGTTGATATATTAGAGTTCTTTTTTGTCAACAATTATAACCAAATTATCTCTGTTTATTAAAAAGAGGTCGATCAACCTTTATGAATACTGCCCTGGATCAATGGGGCAAGTCCTTGTCAGGCGAGTGTGATTCGAGTGAGTGAATGCATGACCAAATGATGGTTTTTGCTTGTCGGGGCCGATGGAGTTGGTTTTGAGTGTTCATTGGATTCTGCAGTAAAGACAGAAATTGAAGAAGATGTACACTTGTTAATCAGCCTACCCGTGAAAGGTAGAAGTCTTTTGATGTGGGTGTAGAAGGACTCAGTGGTAGGTATGGAAAGATCTCTTTGCCCTCCAATTGTAACAGTGGAATATAATGCAGCAGCATATGTTCAAGTTGGAAGAAGGGACAACAAATTCCATGCCACAGGATAAGAAATATTGTTAACAGTCCTTAATCACTGTACCTCTTTCTCTTCCATCCATTTAAGGCACGAGCAAAAATAAGAGGAGTGAGAACCATTACAGATAATACAATGTGGGTCTTACTGACACTTAAAGCCATCGTTGCCTTTTCCACCACAATGAGTACACATAAAGTACAACAACAAGATGTCTTAGAGTGTCCAAACCACTGGCATTATAAACATCAGCGAAGGTTTGGAATATAGGGCTTTACCTTATTATTCAGATAACCTGCCTTTACTGAGGCAGGTGAAATGATGATGTAAATAAGTGACTATTCGTCACACAACCAGACCTTTTTGGCTGTAGAAACCAGCAAGAATCTCTGACTTGGGGATGTTAAGAAAATCTCTCTCAATGATCACTTCTTTCAAGGAATTTAGAGTAGCATGGGGTGTAACCTTAATAGCTATATCCCTAATAGACTCAGGCTACAAGAGAAGATCACTACCTTGTAATCAGATGTTTCCACCAAGATATCCCCAGAATGTAATTTCTTAACAGACATGGAAGAGTAGCAAACTTTGTAATGCCTTCTATATAAAAAAGGACCCATACACCCTAAAAATTTATCAGACAACAAATGAAGTATCAAACGTCGAAATACACCAATACTTGGAAATGGTGACCATGGAATAGAATACTCCAGGCATGGTCATTTTCCTCTCACTGTTGTTTTATTTAATTTTCATTATTTAACTGAAATTGAACCATAGACTCTCAGATTCACAGTCAAGCACACTAACCATTAAACCATAGAAGAAACTAAACTAATTTTTGAAGTTTAAATGTAATTATTCAATAAATTGGTTATGCATTTGGTATTGTAATATGGTCAACATTATTCAAGTACCACTTAATATTTGACTTCATATTTTTAAAGAGAAATTTCAAGTATAACAATACATAATTAACCTTTTATAAATAATTTTCAATGTAGTATTTGATTACAAAACGTTTACATCTGTCTTACCAGCCCCCCAGTGGCACAGTGGTATGTCTGCGGACTTATACTGCTAGAAACCGAGTTTCGATACCCGTGGTGGGCAGAGCACAGATAGCCCTTTCTGTAGCTTTGTGCTTAATAATAAACAACAACTGTCTTACCAAAATGTCGTCAGTTGGTACTTGTCTTTAGGCCGACTAAGGACAAAACTACAGCAAAGGCAACTTATGCACATTGACTTAGAATCAAATTACTGATTTGAATAAGTAATGTTGTGTAACAATGGCCCATTTCTACTGCAACAAATTATTTGTCTGAAGATAAAAATAGCTAATGAGAAAGATTTAGCAGATTCGCAAGCATATTCACATCTATAGTCATATAAAAGGCTGATATAAGAGTGTTTCAGCTCTCAGAACACTTATAAAAGCCGATGAACATGAGTGAATTTAACCTGTCTTTGCCACAAGAGAAAGAACTTGTCAAACTTCTCCTAAATTTCCAAAAAAATCTTTGTGTTTTCAGCCCATTGAATCAAATCTCTAGGAAGTAATATATAGCACTGAAATAAGAAATATCCCCTTTCAAAAAATAACAAAATAAGATGATGCCAACTTACAACGTAGAACCATTTGAGATCTAGCTGAAAACAATTCAACAACATGCTTCAGGAGAAAATTGTTAACATTCCTGAAAGTATTTAGTCAAATCCTCCAGTCATGCCATCAGATTTGAATTCTTAAAGAAAATTGGCCAATTTAATTTCCCATTTATGAAGTACAGAAAAACATTATAATCCTTCTTTCTCACATCCACTTTATCTTTATGTCCACCAAAAGACCTATGGACCAGTTTCCAAGTTCTCTTTAGACCATACGTGTAAATCAAAGCACACAGTAAAAGAATACTTCACAAAGTTCATTATATAGTACCACTGGAAGTACCTTAACTATAATTTACTGGAATTCCAACAGGCTTGGTCAGGAATATAATTGGATTCGTTTACTTAGGTAATAACAGTCATATAATAAGTTAATTGGTAGATACTGACACATTAAAAAAAAAGTGTTATCCTTGAATGTAGAACACTTTCACTCAACTTGTATCCACTAACACAACAACTACTACCAATGTCTGTTCGACTACAATCTCACACAGAAATTTACCAGATGCTAACACACACTAATAATTCATCCATAAATGAAATTGATTGCTTCATCTTTCATGTTTTAAACTTGTTTAAAAGAAATGTGAACTTTAAATTTACTTTTTAAAGATTTTTACATTTAATCTCACTTTTTAGGCATATACAGCTCAATATTTTTTGCTACTAAAGCCAAAATCAATCACCCAGTTTCTTAACTAATGCAAATTTTCATGCTTGGTGTGAATTATTTCTCTTTGATCTTGACTAACTGACATAAGTTATGCTAATTAACCTATCATAATAAAATATTATGAAAGTTAAGCATACAATGAGTCAATTATCATCACTGTTTCCTGTCTCATTGTTGAAATTATGTATGCCTGGTGTTACTTTGGCAGTTGCTCTGAAGTAATAACTACTACTATAGTAAAGGACAGTGCTATTTGTCAGCTATCCCTTAGATTAAGATATAAACATTTTCAAATTTATTGAGTTTGGATGCAGAGATTAGCTCAAGGGACGCTTTAACTTCCCCTGTTTTAAAAGCATGCAAGATGTGGATCACTAAATGACAATTAACCAACTTTCTTGCAGAGAAGATAGCATGTGACATTTAGAAATATAGAAATATCTTTACTGTCAACGAATCAAATAAGGGTCAGGACATCTGTGTCCTAAAGCTCAGCTTCTAATGGACATGGATCTATAATAGGAGATGCGGTTTTTCGTTTGTGTATTTTGTTTTTTGTATTTGAACCCAGGTTTGCCCATACAAGAGAGACTTAGAAAGTTTCCGAATTGCTCTAAGAATATTTCTAATAATAACTTTTGTTGTTTCAGTAAACTAAAATATTTTTCAGAACTTTTCTAATTTCTGTTGTTCTAAGTTTTAGTTTGTGTTTCAAATATAACTTTAGACCATTTAATTCAATATAGTGAAACACGGAAGTATAGCACCTGGTAGTGCTTAACTTCAATTTTGAAGTTGGCATTAGCAAGGTTATATTTGAGGTTACTTTGCTTTGTTTGAGCAATGGTAACATAGGTTTAACTTCTTATGATCCCGTTTTTGGTTCACTTTCAAGTGTAGCATTTACTTAAAGCAGATATGGTTTTCTTTCAACGTTTTTAGCTTTATCTTTTGGACTTTACTGAACGTTAACTTGGGATTTCACTTTGATTCTGAGTCGATGTTTTTTGGTTTAACTTTTAGGGGTGGGGGGAGAGAAACACACCAAACTTGTAAGAGCTTTTGAATAAAGACTTCACACTTCTCTTATCAATTGTGACACACTCCAATAAATGTTTTCCCTTGTTTTGTTCTTGTGATTGTATGGTGTTGTTATTTGTTCGTGCACTTGTTCTTCCATTGGTGTTGAATCTTTCTTCTATGACAACAAAAGTTGTGTATGGGAGACATCAATATACTCTTTGTCCAGTATTCTCTGGAACTCCAGTTAGGGGGCCTAAGTGATTCATCTGCGGGGAAAATTTTCCAGGAATACCATACTACACACAGCAATGTGAGTTGACACAGATAAATCAGGAACAAAGTAGACTTATTGGTTCCATAGAAATACTTTGTGATACCATCTTATCTTCGTGTAATGCATCCAACCTGAAATAAATTTTTAAATATCAAATGTTGAAGGGCATATTTTTCATTAATCAAACTAAAACTCACGATAAATTTACGTGGCTTTATAACTATACATGTCTGTACACTTGCGGGATTACCGCATTTGTAACACTACCTTTGGTACTAAAATGTGATAAATTTGGCCACTATATGAATAGACGTTGTTTGGCTAGCAATTCATCAGTGTTTGAATAACTAGCATCTATTTTATCTTTAGTGATGAAAACATACTGTTATAGAGTTGTCAAACATTAAGGTATTATGTCTTTAAATTCCTGGAAACTGGCTGACCACTCCAAGAAAGCATAATCAATATTTAAGTAAAATTGTAGCATATACTGATAGTGTCTTAAGCATTTCACGAAAATCACTTGCATCAGAAGTTTATTTTTCGTAGTGCAGTGGTTGTTTTGATCAGAACTATTAGGTATAAACAATAACTTGTTCCAGACTATCTTGAAGCTGAGAAGGAACAGTTCTATAGCAGTACCAACAGCTGCACTCAAAATGAGCTTTGCGTATAGACATGGGTAAGTCAGGAGAGTATAACAACAAATGACACCCCTTTTTAGGGCTAAAAATGAGTGTTTATAACTCTTCTTCTAGATGAATCGTTAGTATTACTGAGTCAAAGAAGAAAGAGGTGCTTATCCAATTACATATAATGGGATAAAAGTTGTATACTTCTTATAACAAAGTAGAACCAATTTTAAATAACTTTTCCTCATTCTTGTCTGAGCTGTTTATCAAAATAGAATACGAAAATGCAAGGTTAGGGGATATAGTAACTATACATTGCCGATACAAGTTCACCCACTGTGTCAATCATGTACTCCACTTGTCGCCATTATGAGACAATTATTTCTCTTTCAGATTCTGTATTCTAATTGGTAGTCCTACGAAATCAACTGCTGCTTCAACGGCGACGTAACCTTTCGATGTACAGCACGAATCAATATGTGACGTCGCGATGACGTGCTTTGTTTCAGTTTATGTCTGCGCAGAAAGAGCCACTCTCACCGTAACTTCTTCATTGGCTCTGATGTTACAGCAAGTAGGGATTATTTGTATGTAGATGTCTTTTACGTACGGTGAAAAAATGCACAAATAACTTAATTCAATTTGTAGTAGGTGCAATAACACCTAAAAAGAAATCCAGTAACATTTTCGTTTCTCTTTATTTAATACGTTAATTTTACGTATTTAAGGTGATTATTTGATCAGTCTTGTCCCGTAAATTCATGAAAACAGAGCAGAATAAGAAATCAATTTGAAAACGTCGACTGATTTTATGATTTTATACCTCAAATATCACAATTTAGAGTACAATTATTAAGTGAAAATAAATATCATAAATTGTGCATATCTAAAGGTTACTTATAAAGCGAAAACAAACGTTGGAAAATTCGCAAAATAAGGTTGTTCCATTTGTCGTTTTTTTTGGTTCATTTTTTATTGTTTAACTAGATCTATACCTACTATATTTTTCAGTTGAGTTTTACAACGCTAAAAATCGGGTTTCGATACCTGGGATGGGCAGGGTACAGATAGTCCATTCTGTAGCTTTATGCTTAACAACCACCAACGAAACTGCTCATAAAAATATTTTCTGCTTTGCTTTCATTGTAAATTCACTTAAATTTTATAACAAAATAAAGTACATACATTTGTATTTTATGCTAAACTATTATAATTTTGCATCACAACGCCAATGCAACTTGCTTTATATTCATATTTATCCTCTATAACAATAGTTAGATAATAAGACACGTTAAGGTGTTGTTTTTCTTGTCACTTATTAAATTCGAAGTGAATGAATTTCTTTCCTTTCGTGAATATCGCTTCTTTACTACAAAACAAACTTAACGCATCTCAGTTCTAAGAAGTTACGAACGAAAGTGAAGAGGAACATATAATAATGTGTCAACTTCACTATATCTGCTATATCCAGTGCCTACAAGGTCTTTCATCCAATATTAGGGTTCATCAGTTCGGCTGAGATACGATAGATAGATTAATGGTTCAGACGCTATTTATATTATCAAATTGTATGAGCAACTACTGTTATGGTGTGAACGAGATTAAATCGATGATTATGGGGCTCAGCCTCCAAACCTCCGCTGGGGGCGATATCCTCATACTTCCAGTGTATATAGTTATCTAATTTCTGTTGGCGCCCTGGACGAGAGTTGTTTTTTGGTTTGTTATCTTATAATTACCTAATTTCGGTTCTTAGATTAGTAACAATACGATTTAAATCGCGTTACTTGTGAACCCCCTGAAATGAGTGTCCTTAGTGTGATTGTGATATTTTATTATGGATGTCTTACACAGTTAAAAATGATACGATCTTATCAAATAGTGTTTACGTTATAAAAATGATATACATTTGCAGTTTAATAAACATGAAGACGAAAGGCGGAATTATTTTGAAACGTCGTCCTCTACACTTGAGCTGCATAAGTAGATCGTATAGCCACTAATATATTCCCACAAGTGTTTATCTAATAAGCAGTTGCCGCCCATTTCACAGTCAACTCAATCCGATTACACTACCTAAACTATCTATCAAAGCATAATTAATAATTCTGGTTTTACTCGTTCAGTCGGAGTAGATAGATACCCTCCTTTTAAAACTAAATTTCTGTTAAGTTAATTATGAAACATTTGTTTTCAGAACGTTTCGGTGACACTTCTAAATCTACTATGATGAACAATATTTTATAAAAATATACCAGGCATACTTAGATTAGACTTTTGTTGTTAGCACACTTGTCGATTCAAAATTCACTATCCCAACAGAGACAATATGGAGGGTCTTATTTCTCGTGCGTATTGATCTTATAGAGCGTGTTACTAAACGAATGTCAGTGTTCATCCGCACAGCAAGGAGTGGCTCTTGGAGCTGTGCTGCCTAGTTACGGCGTCCATTGAGAGTTGGGTGGGAGGTTAATTTCTATAGAAGCTTTCGTCAGTCCGGAAACGTAAGCGAAAGAATGTTACTGTTTAAAATGGATTTTTCTTGGAGAACACTTCTGATGCATTTGATCTTAATGTTAACATCAGGTGAGTTTGATTATTTTTATGCATGCCTTTTGCTATCCCAGTACAAAAACCGACAATCTTAATATGGAGCATTTATATTGCCAGTATACGGGGTTTTAACAGAATGTAGTTCCAAATATCATATAAAAACTTGAAATGTTTCAGCAAAAGCACAAAATATAAATGTTTTGAACAGCTAATTGGATACAGTTAATGTAGAATTCTCAGCCTTCATTGTAAAATATAAATAATGTGTACGATGTATACATTGTGCTGATACCCATTTTAAGTTTTTCCAATATTAAAGTACGTTACAATAAAACACTTCCCAATTTTACAAAATTGACACTAACATTCAGACGTGAGAGAATATCTAAAAATTGCTGTATAGAATGTATAAACAGCATTGAGGTATATAAATATAGCAACGCTAGTGAGTTTAGAGTAGACCAAAGTGTAGGTAATCAAACTTTGCATAAAAAAGGTTTGCTGAGAGGTTCCCAAATTCTGTGTCACGTGATTCTTATAATTCTACTTACTTTAACATATTGGGGAAGATGGCACGATTAGAAAAAGTAAACTAAAACAATAGGTCCAAAGTAATTACTTCAAAATTTGTGTGAACACATTTCATCCGCCATCTTGGATTTCATATAACTCTTGATTAGGAGTGCAACAAAATCAGCTCTAAATGAAAAGTTATTAATGTGTAATTATTGATAACGTTATCTGGAAATAAAACGATGCTTGTTAGTAAATATGACTAAATAGACAAGATAGGTTGATTTTTTTTTTCAACACTGCAGATATAGAAACATATATTTAGTGAAACCCCAGGCGATCGATACTTATCCTCACGAGAATCCACGAGGGAAATGACTGAACAGTATTAAGAATTTTCCCAATATTATCTCTCAAGGCACGATTAGCCAATTTTATATCTGCTATTTTCACTCAGCCGATTTAACATGAAAGCCTGAAAAAGTTTAGATTTAGTGCTGTTGGGTCACGACATTATTCACCGGTCGAATGTGATAACCTTATAGAATAGTGCCTGAAGAGGCAACTTTAGTCTCAGTACGGTAGTCTACACTTTTTAGTTTTTCAACTACAAATTGGTGTTCCATGCAACTTTGAGAAAGGTGTATACTGTTAGCCCATGTTTAATTTGACCACACTTATCTTTGGTTTCGAATTCCATCATTTTTCCTCACTGTCGTGATGAATTTGCTATATTATTAAATTACCAAGTTTTCATTTATTCGGCGCTTCTTGATATTTGTATACTTTTACATGTGTAAGGGTTTTCTCTTCAGAGTAGAATGGTAATATGTTGGATTTGCCTATGGCAATTGTAGTTCCTTGTTCAGAGTAGGATGGTAATATGTTGGATTTGCCTATGATTATTGTAGTTCCTTGTTCAGAGTAGAATGGTAATATGTTGGATTTGCCTATGGCAATTGTAATTCCTTGTTCAGAGTAGGATGGTAATATGTTGGATTTGCCTATGGCAATTGTAGTTCCTTGTTCAGAGTAGGATGGTAATATGTTGGATTTGCCTATGGTTATTGTAGTTCTTTGTTCAGAGTAGGATGGTAATATGTTGGATTTGCCTATGGTTATTGTAGTTCCTTGTTCAGAGTAGGATGGTGATATGTTGGATTTGCCTATGGTTATTGTAGTTCCTTGCTCAGAGTAGGATGGTAATATGTTGGATTTGCCTATGGTAATTGTAGTTCCTTGTTCAGAGTAGGATGATAATATGTTGGATTTGCTTATGGATATTGTAGTTCCTTGTTCAGAGTAGGATGGCAATATGTTGGATTTGCCTTTGGTAATTGTAGTTCCTTGTTCAGAGTAGGATGGTGATATGTTGGATTTGCCTATGGTAATTGTAGTTCCTTGTTCAGAGTAGGATGGTGATATGTTGGATTTGCCTATGGTAATTGTAGTTCCTTGTTCAGAGTAGGATGGTGATATGTTGGATTTGCCTATGGTATTTTGTAGTTCTTTGTTCAGAGTAGGATGGTAATATGTTGGATTTCCTTATGGATATTGTAGTTCATCGTTCAGAGTAGGATGGTAATATGTTGGATTTCCTTATGGGTATTGTAGTTCATCGTTCAGAGTAGGATGGTAATATGTTGGATTTGCTTGTAGGATTAATAATGCATCGCTTATCCGAAAAAATATGATTTTAATAAAATATTGTTGCGGATGAAGTTTAAAGGTCATCACAGTCCAGATTTGTGGTGCAAATACTTGGTCGCAAGTATATAATGATAGCATGTTTATTTTTACTACACATACTTGGTAAAAACCAGTCACAGTACAGATTTTTATAATTTACTTACTGTTTGTTAGGTAGATTGTTCGATTAATGAAGTATACCCTTTCTTCTGACTAGCAATCCGTCATGGCGACCACAGAAGTGGTGACGTCCTACGCAATGCGTCTGTAACATTAGTACACGACTCAGTAATTATTTCTTTGTTAAAATTAATCACCAGCGGATGACTCTCTGATGCTCTTTTTTTTTGTCAACACCTTTGACATTTTCATCCAATTTTATATAAATATATAAAAAAGTCTAGTTTAAATCAAGCATCGAAAACTTGAAAGTGAATACACAGGTAATTAGTTTCCTGGTAAAGAACATTGATTTAATTTAAAGGACAAAAATAACGAATGCCTTACGCTTAGAGTGATCAAATATCCAGTTAATATCGTGACGGTCCCTTTTTCAGATCCATGCCCTTAGTACCTTCTAGCTTTAAATTGAGACAACCCTCGTTTCAATTTTCATTTAAAAGTATTTTGCATAGTGTTAAATATCATAATTTTACACGCCAATTAAGTATTTTATCGAGTTTTACTTCAAATAAAATAGAAATTACTGAAAAATTTTAAATCTTTTTTTAGAAATAAATGGACTGATAAACACGAAAAAGATCTTAAAAACTTCTGAAAGAAAGCATCAAAATATACTCTTTCGCCCCAGTTATTAAAAAACAACGCAGTCAAATATCCTCCTCCCTGAAGTATTCCCTCTCTCCTTGGCCCTAACTCCCACTTCCCGTTTTTATCATTTTAAGGACCTATAGTAATTGCAGCCTTATCGAAAAAATAACATATACTATAGTGCTCTAGTCACATTTAAAAAAAGACGATATCTCTAGAGTTTTTTTAGAAGACAGTCTTTCTTAGACAGCTAAAACCCAAAATGCTCAAGTAGTGATTTTTTTATCCGTGTGATTCTACTTTATTTACAAGTACTGGGACTATCTTGTTTCTGTTATGGTATTCTACAGATAGTATGAAAATATTAAAAATGTTATATAGGCGTGTGATTTTTCATAATTCTATTACCACGTATTTCGTCTACATTAAGAGTATCTCGTAATGACACGTCGTAGCTACTGACGACATTCTTCATGTAGCAACTATTTTTGTGTACGCACGATCGTCGTGGCAGGCCTGATTATGTGGCTTTGGTACAGTTGACGTTTTATACAGATCAATACACTCGCGCCAAAAGACTTCCTTGAAACAGAACTGGGCTTGATAGGTTTCAGTCCTGCAAAACTGCAAAATTCAACGTTAACTTATGAACAATCGTAATTATATTTTCACAATTCTAATGGAGATTTCGAAGTTTATAGTAAGTTGTTTGAATTGTTTAAAGCACATCACACTTTTGAAAGACTGGGAAATAAAGTAAACTTATCTGTTAGAACAAATATATGTATAAATCCCTCAAAATATTTTTCTCCTTTACCAATCCACAAAATAATTGTGCAAAACAGTAGATAAATACCATTTAATACATAAAAAGGAACTTTTATTGCGTGTCGTCCATTTTCAACCATTACTGGTACACCATATCATTTATTAATAAAAGAAGCTTTTCGAATATAATTGGTACTAGATGTACCATGAATGACTCTCTTAAACTGTGCATGTTTCATAAACGAATGTGCATTTACAAAACTACGAAAGATAAATCAGCTTATTCAAAATCGAACTAACCTGGAAAGCTTTAGACATATAGGATGAGAAATTGTTATAATTTCTCCAAATTAGTTATTCCAGATAAAACTTGTGATGCCTTAATTACTGTGTTTTGTGCCTCGTTCAACATTTTGTACTATCAGTTGTGTTATGCAACCATATCATACATGTTATACCCATTAGATGAGCCTTAATTACTGTGTTTTGTGCCTCGTTCAACATTTTGTACTAGCAATTGTGTTATGCAACCATATCATACATGTTACACCCATTAGATGAGCCTTGATTACTGTGTTTTGTGCCTCGTTCAACATTTTGTACTAGCAGTTGTGTTATGCAACCATATCATACATGTTACACCCATTAGATGATACAGTTGTGTTATGCAACCATATCATACATGTTATACCCATTAGATGATAAAAAGGGAACATCTAAGTTTCTCTAGTCTTGATTATTCATTTGACTGCCTGAGGGCCAAGGTCGCCCCATATGTTTTTTCTTTAGAAGAGATTATTGTACCATGAATGATATTATGAAGAGCAGCAGTGCTTCTGTTCTAGCTGCAAACCATGTGACTGACTGGGGGCCTGACCCACCTCTTATTAATATGAGAGTGACCCTTAATCATTTGGATGGGTTGTGTATCCGGGAGGAGAGAACTATGTATACAATTTATAATATATTTTTGGTAAGTATAAGAGGTTTTGGAGAAAGTTCAAGTATACAGAGAATTTGAAGATTTAAGATTTAGACAGAAAGAGACAAACAGAAATTGTATTGAGATTATATAGTGGTTATGCAGTTCTCAGTTTCATGCACGGAATTACCTTGATATTCCACTCCACATTTTCTGTGATACTAATCTGAAAATAACCTACTTTTACTGCAGACTGAACGTCATTTTATTATGTTCTTCCTATATTTTAAGTGATAAAACTATTTCAGATTTGCCATTCCAAGCCTCATTTGATTCCTCGTTCCAATGTTCAGTTCAACAATGGTTTATCATGATCACTCCATTTTCTGTTTTGATATTTCCACACGTTAACTACTTAGTAGTAAATGAAAGTCATCCATAAAAACATATGATGAATTTTCTGCATATGTTAATCTGTAAGCAACCATTAGATTAATACACTTCCCTCTCCATATCTAATTGTAGAACATCTTTCTGATTTTCCATTTATTACCTAAAACTGAGACTCTTAGCAACAGCCTGATAAGAACTAAACTAAACAAATTCTAATACCTTTATAATATGGTTAGAGTTAGACTAGGGGATGAACCATATACTTCAAAATATGAGCATTTACAACTTGTATATGACTTGCATCTGTAACTATTAATAAAAGTTTCATTTACTGAAATCTACATTGTTTCCCCAGTCACTACCACGGCTGTTGTTCCCTATTGTTCTGTTACACTACTTCAAGTAAGTCTTGTCTGTGCTAACGTATGCTTTAAAATGTTAGTTTGTTAGTGTGCGTGTGAATATCTTAATATGTACTTGCTGCGATTCAGAATAATTATTACCTTATCTAACTAGCTGAGAGCTTCCACAAAAATATAACAAACGAAACCCGATTAGGAAGTCTTTGGAAAGGTCAGGTTGACTTTAAATTATACATGACCTTTACGAGTAATAACTATAGAGTCAGAGAGGTAATATATGTTAAGGATACCAACAGTCCATAATTACAAGGCGTTACCAAAACCTACTCTTTTTCTAGATGATAACATTTATCTGGTGATTAACACCTACAGCCTGCTAGTCTTCCCCGGAAACTTCCCTGTGAACTTTATACAACATTGAAGGTGTACTCTACAGAAGATTTTGGATTTGCACAGAATTCTACAATGCAATCTTAGTTCTCTTCTATAAAATGGTGATAACAGTACATCTAAACCTCTTATTTCCTTTACTACCCGAATGAAAACTGAAAATATGCCCAAATGGCCTTATGTATTGCAAGCTGGGGGGTGGGGGATGGGGTAGCCCCCCTTGTACACTTATGTTTCTTTATATTTTAAGTAAAGAACTTTATCGAGTTCTATAACAGATACGTTATTTTTAGTTTATAATATTCACGTTTGCAACTTTTAAATATGTTATTGTTTCGCAAAAATAATTTCTTGTTCGCATTTATTAAGGTTAACCAGAATAATATAGAATGTTACACTAGAAGATGTTTTATCAAACGATGGAAATATGGTGGGTAAAGGTTATGTACAAGTGCGCCCGCAGGAAGAGGCAAGAGGGGGCATTTGCCCCCCCTTACATTTCACAGAAGGTTTCACGTGTTTTGATGTAAACTTAGCATCGTAGTTAAACTAAATATTTTGAGTAATTTTTACTAAAACTTTAAATTTGTGTTTGCGTTTTAGCGCACATAACACATATTCTTTTAGTCTGTTGACTTACGTTGTAAAAGTTGATCCCCTAAATACATGTCCCCCCTCACGAAAATATTTCTTCATACTTACCGCTGTTTAACCGGGGGACTTCTAGTTGTAAAGTTAGATAAAGGCAAATGAATAATTTGATATTATATTTTTGGAAAGGTTAACTATTGAATTATGCATAAATATTAATTAACTTTAGACTTAATAGGCAAATCAACAGTTGTAAATTTGAGTAGGAAAAGTAGCTGTTAATATCTAATAATTGATCACATGAAGGGGCTCACCTTATTAACCTAGTCGTTGATGTTCAAATGAAAAAAATGTGAATTTGGACACAAAATTCAAAACACTAAGATGAAATATGTTCAACAAAGATAAAAATTAAACGTACAGTAAAAAGCCAGAAGAGAAATTAAAAAAAAACATTGACAAAATTATATAGAAGAACAAATGATTACATTATATTTATGGCATAATTAAAATTTAAATAAGAAGGATTACACCACATATAGCAACATCACGTACGTTTGTTTATAATGACTGACTTAGTTTTTATTTGGTTTGTCTTTCATTTTATACACCTCTTTTCCAACAGCGTGCGCTTCTTGTCCATTAAATTTTGTCACGTGCATATTTTGGTCCAATTACGCCACATATAGCAACATCACGTACGTTTGTTTATAATGACTGACTTAGTTTTTATTTGGTTTGTCTTTCATTTTATACACCTATTTTCCAACAGCGTGCGCTTCTTCTCCATTAAATTTTGTCACGTGCATATTTTGGTCCAATAAAACCCTTTTCTAGATTAACATTTAGCTTGTGTTTTATTTAACAGGCTCAACTTTCGTCTGCCAGTTTTGACCGACATAATTTTATAAGCGCAGCTCATTCTAAGATGTTGTTCCTGCGTAGCTCAGTGTATGTGAGAAGTCAGGTTTATTTCTGAATGAAATTACTAGCTCCTTTACGAATGAGTACGAGAGTAGTCCATTAAACACTTCAGACGATTAGCAAACACGTCATACACAAGTGGAAATTACCTCAAGACAGATGAATGAATTGCTTGTATGAGATACATTGCATTTCTTAAATCTAGAGTTAGTGTCATTGCGGTATGTCCATTTGTTATAATGTTAACAGAAATAAATTCCAACTTTCGTATAGCGTCTAAGCATCTGTTGCAAAAGGTTGATAATTGTATTAATTTTTCCCTAAAACTCTATCCCTCCATACAGAACAATTGATGAATTAGGTATTTGAAGAATGATTTCTTCAAATCAAATAACCTGTTCAGGTTTGAGCAGTTACTTTTTGTGTTTTTTTTTCAGTTTTTAAACACACGAATTTCTAAAAAAAAAAAAAACTATAAACTAAAATCAAACACACAAGATGTATATATATGTCAATAGATATTACAATTTAAAAGTATAGATTAAAATTATCAATGTAAAGTCGCCAACATTCCATCAAAATAATTTTCTTTACAAATTAATGTCATTAAGAAATAACATGTGGACATAACGAAATGTTATTCTCGAAATGGAATTTAGTGATGAAGTAAACAATCATTGAAAATTAAATACTCAGATTATATAATCTTTATAATTTATGATTTAACATGCCAAGATACCTTTAATGACATCATATTAAGTTAACGTGATACTGTATATTACTTATTAATTGTGTAACATTTGGGCTTCCAAGTTTCCAGATGTTGTCTTGACAAGAACAAGACTGGAATAATTTGTTTTGAATTTGGTTCCAATTTTGCGCAAAGCTACACGAGTGATATCTGCGCTAGCCATTCCTAATTTAGCAGTGAAATACTAGAAGGAATGCTTACCGCCAACTCTTGAGCTAATATTTTACCAACGAATAGTGGGACTGACCGTAACATTATAAGGCCCCCCACGGCTGAAAGGGTGAGCATGCTTGGTAGGGCGGAGATTCGAACCCGAGACTGGAATGAACGTAATTGAATCCAATGTCCTCCAAGCTACTCTATTTAGTAAAGAAACTGAAAGCTATCACATTTTTATCAGCCGAAATGTTATCCCATTAATCAGTATATGTATATATATATATTTACATAGTTGGCTCACAGTGACCAACCACTAAACTTTTTCACCAGCTAGCATTTGTATATAAAGCTACAGATAATGTAACATGTAATATATAATAAACTTTCACTCTCTTCCAATACCCCAAGCAGGAATATATCTGGTGAATGGAGATAAATAACACAGGAAAGTAAAATCAACAGGAAATACACTATTTTAAATTAAGATTCCTAGTTAATAGCAAAGTTACGTCTTTTGACTTTATAAAGTCAGGTTGTCATGACATGAAAACGCTTTGGAAACTTGTAGTTTTATACACCAGAACATTTCACACATGTCTATGACATTATAAATCTAAAAACAAATATAATTTTAAACATAGATAACTCAAAATAAGACTAATATTTTTATTGTTGTTTCTTTGATTTTAGATTATAACCCAAGTGCAAAAAATATTTTCAAAATATTGTAGTAGATAGTCTAACATCACAAAGTCAAAATCAATGACCTAAGAGTTAAAGAGTTATATTCTCTAGAAACTAACATGAACGTTTATTATTTTATTAGATAGCCTAACATCACAAAGTCAAAATCAATGACCTAAGAGTTAAAGAGTTATATTCTCTAGAAACTAACATGAACGTTTATTATTTTATTAGATAGCCTATCATCACAAAGTCAAAATCAATGACCTAAGAGTTAAAGAGTTATATTCTCTAGAAACTAACATGAATGTTTATTATTTTATTAGATAGCCTAACATCACAAAGTCAAAATCGTTGACCTAAGAGTTAAAGAGTTATATTCTCTAGAAACTAACATGAAAGTTTATTATTTTCGCATTTCTCATCAGTACTTATTTACAGTTTTCGTTTCTGAGCGTTTACACACCAAAAATGGTGTATTCATAATTTCAAATGCTTAACGCATTAGAACATAATATCACATGTCTCATTATACTTGTTATTCTTAAGGGTAACCCATACTTTGTTACTTTAAAGTTATGTGTTGTAAAAAGTATTGTATTAAAAGATTACTGAAGTAACCAGTGTTTAAACTTGCACTTTAGGGAATTGTTGGTTTGGAATTAAGTAAAATACTACACGATGGGCTAAGTGTGTCTGCCCACCACGGGTATCGAAACTCAGTTTCTAGCGTTGTAAGTCTGCAGGCATACCGATGTGCCACTGGGGGCTTTTGGGTATTGTAACGCAGCAGGTCAGGTATGCTCTGGCATCTGGTAAAATGCTTAGCAGACAGTGAGCTACTTAGCGTAGTGGACAACTACTACATATTCTTCCCACTGGAAACTAAAATCTATTCAGTTAAGAATAAAGTGTGAAAAGCAATAGCAATCCGTTCTTACGAAATGTCATTACACTTTCTATGCTAATAATCAAAAATAACAAAACAAATAGATATATATTTCACAAGAACATAATTTTATGAAGACTAAAAGTAATTCAAATGACAAAGGTGTCGAAAGAACAAAGAGATAACAAAAGTTTGTTTGTTTCAGACTTTTTACGCAAAGCTACACAAAGGATTATCTGCGCATAGCCATTATTAATTCCGAATTGATAGACTAGAGGGAAGCGGGTTATCAACAGCATTAACCGCGAACTCTTAGGCTTAGAGTATCTGACGGAATAGTGGGATTTTACCGTCACTCATATAATGCGCCCACGACCCCATAGTGCGGAACGCGTTTTTAAGGTAAAGGACTACGAGCTTAAAATCCTCGGATTCAAAGTCCTAACGCACTTACCACTGGGCATTTCCTGGCCTAAAGGCTAAGAAAGATACTCTAGAGGTTCAATATAATCTCAGTTCTGAATTATGTAGTCCGTCTTTAGTAAATTCAAATGTAATATGTATGCATTTTTTCAAATTGTGCACAAAAATAGTTTTGGAAATAAAAGAAAATAAATAGAAGAAAAGAATTATCTGTAATTTTCCTAAGTATTTTTTGTGTTTGTTTGTTTGAAGTTAAGCACAAAGCTACACAATGGGCTATCTGTGCTCTGCCCACCACGGGTATCGAAAAAAATCTAAACCTATTACATACTAGCTGAAGTTTTTGTTCATTTTCAGGAGTTGCCGAAGGATTCTTAATTTTAATAGGAGAAAGAAAGAGGGCGGCA
>NW_013665864.1:54521-57774 GCF_000517525.1 Limulus polyphemus | reverse complement strand
AGCGCAGATAGCCCTCGTGTAGCTCTGCGCGAAATTCAAAACAAACAAACAAAAGAGGGCGAGAGAGAAAAGCCTGAGAATTTTATTATTTTTTATAGAAAACTAAATCCTCTAATGATTTAGTTATGGTGTTGAATTTTCGTTGTGTTTTTATTACATTCACAAGAAAAATGAATTTTTTTTCAATCTAAATCTGACGGAAACTTATAAAACAAAAACTACAAAGTGTTTTCTGTTAAGATAGCTAATAGAATTAATAAGCAGAAGTAATGCTATTCTTTCTTTGAATAAAATAAACAATCTAATAGAGGAATAAATACACAAAACATATTTAATTTAAATATTTACAGTCAGATATTGTAGTTGCTAAGAATATCACAAAAATTGCCATGACGCTTGATTACAAATATTAAACATAACTATAGTTAGTTTTTTGTTGTTGTTTTTTGACAACCAAAAGATGAAAGATACTGGTATTTGTCGGTTGAATGAGTTGAAAAATAAAAGATTTGTTGGTTATATTGATAGATACGTAGGCGTTGAAATTAGTAAAATTTTGTGTCAAAAATTGAGTATATATTATTTCAGTATAGAAAGTAATTTGTAATTTTGTGAGTGAATAATTTGTGAGTAGGATATCATTTTGACGGAGGGGAGAGAGCGATGAGTCGCTGAATACAGATACAGAACACTTGAGTTGGTAGATAGGTGAGAGGGTGCGCCAACATGTGAGTGGGAATGGAGTGGGTGAGTTTCTAGGGTCTGTGCTTAACAACTAAAGAGTCTTTAATGAGTAGGATTCGGTTCCGGATATGCAATTAGAAATATCTTTAATCCTGACTATGCGAGTTTTGTATCTAAAATTTCGATGATCTTGAAGTGGCAGGCCTGAATATACGCATTGCCACCTAGTGATTGATGAGGAAATGATAACGAACCTCTACTCTCATCGTGTACACAGTGTTCCTTAATACAGTTCAACAACTTTGTTCTGTTTAATAAGAATATAGGGGGAAAAGGAAGCAGGAAGAAAATAAACAGGAAAGAGATAAAAAGGAAGGAAAGAAAATGAATAAAAGGAAACATTTTATACGCAAAATAGTTACATTACAGAAATACTATAATTAATCATAAATTTAAATCCCCGTCATAAACAAAATTTACATAAAATATGCATAAGAACATAAAACGTCACTGATATTACTCTTGTTTCTATTTTTACAAGATAATAATTTTCCTTTCTGTTCTGTTTCCTTTTTCTTTTGGGTTCGAATCATCGTCGCAACCAAACATGCTCGCCCTTTCAGCCGTGGGGGCGTTATAATGTGACGGTCAATCCCACTATTCGTTGGTAAAAGAGTAGCCCAAGAGTTGGTGGTGGGTGGTGATGGCTAGCTGCCTTCCCTCTAGTCTTACACTGCTAAATTAGGGACGGCTAGCGCAAATAGCCTTCGTGTAGCTTTGCGCGAAATTCAAAACAAACAAATCCTTTTTCTCTTCCTTTTACAGTTTAATACGAAATAACTTCGATTACAACTTGCACATGAAAATTAATAAATAACCCAGTTATATCCTTCATATAACTATTTTTAATGCTAACTGTTGCTTTCAACAGGAGTATTCATATCGTCTATCTATCTGTATTGTAGCTTTTGTTTCATTTCTAAATGGATTAGAATATTGGGCTATTACGATTTAAAATCAAGCGATAATGCTGAATTTTGAACTTGAAACATTGTGGATATGATTACAATGTTCTGCTTTACTAACGTAAGAATGATTTTTGAACATTTTCTGCTGTTGAAAAATGTTCACAGTTTCTTAGTTACCAACCTTGTAGAGAAAATGGTGCTGCTAACCCACTTTTCACTGACGTTAATTAAAGCTTAATTCATTTAGGTTAATAAAAGAAAGACCTACGCACGTGTCAGTAGGAAGTGACGAATCAAAAGAAAGAACAACCAACCAGCGGCCAAGAAATGTTAATTCATACAGTATTAATGGATATAAAGAGTTTCCGTTTTCGCGCACAGGGTATAACACATCACAATTGTTCCAGCAAGGCGTTATTTTTTACTTCAGTTTTGAGAACAGAAATATAAACCCTTGGTATATTTATGTAGAAGAAATAACTATATGCGGTTCTACCTTTTCATATTTGGAGTTATATAGCTCTCTATATTTTTACTTAAGAAAAGACAGGATAAGGAAAACAGAATCACTTATCCTGGCAACATGCTGCACGTATTCGTTTTATGTACGGTAAAGAGCCTGTTTGTTGGTTAGGGCTTTCGACTGGCAATCTGTGGATCGTGAATTTGTATCCTGTCAACGAATATGATTGCCCTTTCAACTTTAGGGGCCTTATAATGTGACGGCCAATACCATTATTCGTTAGTAAAAGAGTAGTCCAAAAGTTGGCGGTGGGTGGGTGTTGTTGACCAGCTGCATTTTTACTTCTATCACCTCAAAATTAGTAGATAGCCCTCGAGTAACTTTGTGCGAAATTCAACAAACAATATACAGTAAGTTGTTTAGAACTGTCAAATAATATATTATATCCTTCAAATAATTAAACAGTGATTATTATCTAATCAACAATTTTAATTCATATAAACACGATTCCAGGTAAACTTAAAAATTGGTAAAATAATGTATTGAATTTTCTGCGAAACATTTAGAACATCTAAATACTGATAAAATTAGTAAACATGACTAGTTACACATTTGATTTCAACAATAGAACAATTTACGAATATTAACTGTGGTGCACTTTGATCAAGGGGAATTCTCGTAGCATACATGCACACGTCTGTTTAGAACATTATATTGGAGTAAATATGCATAACCGTACCATTTCATTGCTTTTACATCAGTCATCACTATAGCAGAGGAGTGTGTGGAAAAGGTTTTCAGAAATTTTTCGCATCCAGAGACCAGGGAGGATTCTACTTCCTAGGACTTCCTACCCTTTGTGGACCTTCCCAGCCAAATATTCACTGTGCTTTCTATGATTCATGACATAGGTTCTCACAACTACATATAGAACAAAAGTTATAAAAATTGGATATGGGTCATCCCCGAAAACAGTTTTCTATTTCCTGATATCGTATTCAACTTCACACCTACTGCTTCTCTTGGTCGCTCTATTCAGAGGAGCCACTAATATATTTAACAATATTCGCCAGGAGATGGTGTTTTTGGTATATGATGTAAAGACAGACATTGTTTGTTTTTTGAATTTCGCGCAAAG
>NW_013665864.1:49387-53543 GCF_000517525.1 Limulus polyphemus | reverse complement strand
CAGACATAATCAGAAGAACTCCCAGAATTGAATAAATGTTGAGGCACAAAACTGATTTTTTTTTCTGCATTGACTGGATATTTTGTTTCCACATATCAAATTTTGCGTCGAATTGTTTATGCGAGCGCAAATTTTCGAAACTAGTTAGAAAGTAAATATTCGGCACTGAGACGTATCACAAAGCCCCTTTCTCATCTCAGAGGTCAAGTGGTCAACAAAAGGAAAGTATAAATTAAGGCACCAATATTCGTCTACTTCTTCTACAGTGATGTTGCTACCTGGCAATAACACGAAGTCTCTTGAGCGATCAAGACACACGGTAGTGTGTCATGCGGCCAAAACAACCTGCTGCAGGACACACTATGTGATATTAACAGGAGTGACAGTTTAGCTATTTACCACCTTCCGTATCTCAGACTGTGTTAATTCAAACTGTCACATGTTTTCAGTGGATATGCTCTATTGGGCTCTTACTTCACACATAAAATTTCAAGGCAATCCATTTAAAATACCTGAGATATAACATCTCCAATTTTGACTGAGTTTCTTGCTATTTTTTCCTACAATTAGGAGTCTCATTTGGTAAAAATATAAGCCACATATGCAAAGTTATTCAACAAAAAACCGTTCATATGTGACGAAAATGTTTGTGCACGCTTATGCAAAAAAGTCACGTGAGTTATCGGTCTAACATTTTTACCACAGCTTCACCTAAAAGTAAAATTAGACCGTTTTTAGTTTTTGTCATTCAAATTAAAGACGGCCGATTTAGAGCAGCAAAACTATCAGGTGAAAGGACGTTTAGATACATAAGTATTATTTAGCCAAGCAAACTAGATTAGCAGTTTCTAGATGAAGTTTTCAAAATAATCATACGGGTGGACGGTTATTATTGATAATTCATTGCCAACTTTTCAGCGAAATTTATTAAATTTTATGAAATTATCCTAATTAAAAAGCATTAGCGTCATGTGATATTAGCTTAAACAATAGGCATAAATAATTATCCTTGATACGGATGTACCGATTGAATGGGGTGATGACAAGAAACTGTTAATTTAAATTCCATGGCGTTACAATAAAGGAGGCTATTAACACTGTTTTAGAGAGGAAAAACTGCCACCATATATTTTAAAAAACTAGTTGGTTCTGTGAAGTAAAAGTCTATTTCGAGTAATAGGGTTGCGATCTTAAAGCTAATATGGGTTACTATCGAGTGTCACTTTCTTACTTGCTGTGGTTTGTTGGTGTGTATTGACAAAAAGTCATGATATCTAATCAAAAACACCTTTGGTTTGAAAAAAGGTCCGTCTAAAAAAAAGGATTGAGTGTGCGATTTAAAGGAATGAAATCAAAATTGGCGGCTAAACTGGTAGATACACTTATAGTATTAATAAGAATTTTACAGCAAATATTCATTCATTAGTAAGCTAGGCCGCATATTTTGTTTTACCCACCATCATGCCCAAAAGTGCAATAATATAGTCAAAATACTATATTGCTTTTTTCGAAAGATGTTCATCGGTGTTCCGATTCAACTGGTTCCAAGTTGGAATAATTGAGCTATAAAGTACTGTACAAAAATTATAACACTCTTTTTGAATTGAAAACAATGGGCTTCAGAAAATTTCTTTAAACGGGTGCTTTTAGGATCGTTTTTTTTTCAAATAACGATCGAATCTCTTCGAAGCGATCACTATAAAAAATTCTTCAACCACTCTAAATAGATGTTTCATCGCAAGAATGTGACCAGAAGTACAAACAGTCAAGTTTAGCAGATGATTTGTAGAATGAAAGGGCTTGGGTGCTGCTCCTGACACCATGCCTGAACTCCCCTAAATTAACCACTCGTATTTTCCACACCAACATATCCTTGGCTTATAACGTTTTCCATATTCGGATTACAGTATTCTAATTTATCCTTTTACCTGGTTGTATATCGATTCACCTGAAAGCTCCCTTGTCGAAACGAACGAGATGAAACGTTCTCGGATTGAATAAAGCTCACCTACAATGTCAGTATATCGCATAATAACATCAAATTGTTCAGTACCACTAATAACAACCGATTCATCTACTAACACGGTGGAATACTCTGAAAATCCTATTTTTGAATATTTGGTTACTACAGAGGTCCAGAACTTTATTATGTTTCGGATGGCTAAGATATTTAGCCTGTGATGGGCAGGTTTCTGAATGCGATCAGAGGTCCTCACCATTTCTTCAGAAATCTACCGATTTGTTGAAATTACTTTTTCTTGTCAGTATTATATCATGTTTTCTGCACAGAACAATAATGTTTATTATGGAGTTCAAAGAAGATATATTTGTCTGGGCCTTTCATTGGTATAAAGCAGAGAAACATTCTAATATCCTTTTTTCCCCCCTTTTTCCCTAGAGTTAGAAACTCACTACTTTTAGCCACTGCAGATAAATAGTCGGTTTGATAAGTGACTTTCAATAACTTTTGAAATATTATTCCAACCACTGAAAGATTTGGTGATTAATGTGACATCCCTTTTACTAAAAACTACACACATACTTCAAAAAACACCATCTTCTATTTTTGCTGATCCCCTGGTGGGTCAGAGATAATTTTACATGTTCACAATGCTAAAATCCAGGATTCGATTACACGCAGTGGATAAATCACAATAGTCCATTAATGGGCTATCTGTGCTCTGCCCACCACGGGAATCGAAACCAGGTTTCTAGCGCTGTAAGTCCGGAGACATACTGCTGTGCCACTGGAGGGCCGTTGCTGATGGTGTTGGTTTAGCTCAAAGCTACACAATGGGCTATCTGTGCTCTGCCCACCACGGGAATCGAAACCAGGTTTCTAGCGCTGTAAGTCCGGAGACATACTGCTGTGCCACTGGAGGGCCGTTGCTGATGGTGTTGATTTAGCTCAAAGCTACACGTGTAGCTTGGAGCTAAACCAATACCATCAGCAACGGCTCTCCAGTGGCACAGCAGTATGTCTCCGGATTTACATCGCTAGAAACCTGGTTTCGATACCCGTGGTGGGCAGAGCACAGATAGCCCATTGTGTGGCCTTGAGCTTGGTTTTAAACAAACAAACAAAACCCATCAGCAAAATCTTTCTTGCTGTATGAAATATCTATATATTCGTTTCGTCGAATACAAAACCCGGAACTTTTCCTTTTGTTCCCCCACTACCTTAAAGGGGGGGGTTCCAATCTTTACTAGGAACAAATTTTCCACTCTACAATGACATAAATTCATTATCAGTTAGTTAGTTGGCAGATACACTACCTATGTCAAATGATTCATTTGATACTGGGGTTACCTTGATATAAACGATTTCTCGCTAACTCTCATCACTACCATGGAACTTGAAGTGCATAGTTTAGGAAAATACTATCTTGGTTCTCCACTGTCGAGTGATTTTTCAACATTAGTCTATGTTGCAGACAAATGCTATATATGGGAAATAATATATTTTTCTACATTACTTGAATCCGATATATCCCGCTTGGGAGGATACATAATGCGATCAGTGTTCATGGAAGCAGGTGCTTTTGGCATTTTCGAAAACTAAAGTCATCAAACGTTGTTTTTTTCTCCTCTAGTGTAAGAAGTTTGTGACAGCGACGTTACAAAACACGTTGATAGTAGTTTGGACAGCTTAATGTTAAAGACCATTAAGGACCGACACTCTAAACGATCTTGAGCCTTAGTTAAGAAAGTTTAATAACCATCAGTTTAGATTTTGTGTTTTCTTATCCTTTTGTTTTTATTGATCTATTTTTTTTATTATTTTGCAGCATTGAACTATACGTATATGCGTAATGGTGAAGGCTCCACTGTCAATTTTAAAGTGTTATTCTAATTACCACATTGTTACACACATGGCGCAGGCGCATGACATTTCTTAGGACGTACGTGTATGCACAGCGTAAGCAATACGCAAATGTGTGTGTATAAGTAGACAACATCTTTTAACGCTGTTGCCCCCCAGTGGCACAGCGGTATGTCTGCGGACTTACAACGCTAGAAACCGGGTTTCGATACCCGTGGTGGGCAGAGCACAGATAGCCCTTGTGTAGCTTTGTGCATAATTAAAAACAAACAAACATTAACGCTGTTAAGTAAGTGGCTGAGGGCCTAAGGCATTTTATATTCAATAGATATA
>NW_013665864.1:41302-48387 GCF_000517525.1 Limulus polyphemus | reverse complement strand
CGACTGTAGCTTTTTTTCCCCCAAAACTTTGTCTTCAAAATAAGGGTGCGTCTTATATTCCGAAAAATACGGTAAACCTTTTCGAAATTAAGTTATCTATATGCGAATCCATCTCGTTGCCCTGTTGCCCAAATCCATATATTTTCCTTATTGATTTATCCAATGAGGTGAAACTGATCTTCATCATGAGGAAAGTCCTGGTAATCTTTAATTCTTTGCAGTGTCACACTACAATATATTGTTGTTGTTTTTAATTTTGTTGCTGGTTAGTTAAACCTTCAAAATACAAATTAACAGAGTTTCTTGTAAATTATACAAATATATACTTTACAAGGGTGTGTAATATACACGCGTATTGACTTTAGGAGATTTCTATCAGTTTTTACACATCATCTAGTGTTTATAACATCATTTAGATATATGTATCAGGTCATGCAGGGGTAAAACTAAACGAAAAACTGATAAACTCGCAAGCGAAACCCCGATGTTAAATCTAGTACACTCTCCTGCACTAGTAAGGCTAAAACGGCAACCTTAGAAGGTCTTTATCAACATTTATTAGGAATGCGATTGGTGGAAATTAAAGTACCATATGGTAATGCAAACAAAAGCAAAAGGCAGGAAATAAAGAGGACAGTATTCACTCAGTAGGCCACCGGTTACATCATTGAAACGAACTCTCTTCTACCTGGAGTCAACGCCCGTCGGCGCAACTCCAGGGATTGTCATCTAGTGTTCAACTCAATAACACCACAAACTTCACTGTTTTTCTGGCAATACCTTGCCAGTTCTGTTACAAACAAGCAATTTTGGTATCTTTGTCGGAACGTGGAATTTTTTTTAATTAACTTTTATATATGTTTTAAAGAAATTTTCGGCATAGTACATTGTACTGGATTTGTAGTTTTTGTGGTTTACAACCGCCTGAAATGTACGAAAAGACGACATTTCAGTCTCTTTGTTCTGCTCAGCACAGAGACCGAAACGTCGTCCACTCCTAAACTCCGGTGAAATAAGTTACTGAAGTTGTGAACATATAAAATTCCATTATATTTCTTTGTTGGTACAAGGTCTGTTTGCGCACCATATTAAACTGTCCCCGGATGAGTCAACAGTAAGTTTACGGACTTACATTAATAAGATCCGAGGTTCGATTCCCCGCGGTGGACAAAACGCAGATAGCCCAATGTGTGCCTTTGCGCTAAAACAAACAAACAAATCATATGAGTCAACAGTAAGTTTACGGACTTACAATAATGAGATCCGGGGTTCGATTCCCCGCGGTGGACAAAACGCAGATAGCCCAATGTGTGCCTTTACGCTAAAACAAACAAACAAATCATATCAAATTTTATCTGTAACCAAATTTACAAATGTCGATTTCAACGCACCTAGAAAGACAGACAATATACGACCAGTAACTCTACAAAATAGCATTAGATGTTGTATATTTTGCCCATGTGCGGTATTTTGTTTGTTTGTTTCTGAATTTCGCGTAAAGCTACACGAGGGCTATCTGCGCTAGCCGTCCCTAATTTAGCAGTGTAAGACTAGAGGGAAGGCAGCTAGTCATCACCACCCACCGCCAACACTTGGGCTACTCTTTTACCAACGAATAGTGGGATTGACCGTCACATATAACGCCCCCACGGCTGAAAGGGCGAACATGTTTGGTGTGACAGGGATTCGAACCCGCGACCCTCAGATTGCGAGTCGAGTGCCTTAACCACCTGGCCATTTGTGTGGTATAATAAAAAACAAACTCGGATATTGTTATTGAAAACAATGAACCTTTAGTTCTGAAAGTACAAAGTTTTTCTTTGTATTGTTTGATAGAACTGCTATTGTTTTCTTTGTACAAAGCTACACAATGGGCTATCTGCACTCTGTACACCAAGGCGAATCGAACAACAAATTTTGGAGTTGTAAGTCCGTAAACTTACAGCTGACATTGATAGACAGAAATATCATATTCTTCTTAAAAATAATTAACTTAAAACTATATTTTCAAAATATTTATTGTTTTCTTAATTAGTTACTACATCCATTAAGACATTATTCACACCTCTAGTTATTTGTCGGTTTAAAATCTCGTTAATAGTGGGTAGATATTCTACTTACACAAAATTTAAAATAGATAAGTTACTGGGATGGGTGTGGCCTAGTGGTAGCGTGTCGAGCTGAAGACTCGAATGTCTAAAGTTCGCGCAGAAATGCCGCTAGAGTACCAAGACCCTAATTTCGTCATACGAAAAATTGAAGACTCATACAATGTAGATGGCCCATTGTGCTGCTTTGCGCTAAACAGCAAACAAACACATACAAAACTTACGAAAAATAGTACCTTCTAACCAGTCTGTCGTCAATGCTTTGACTTTTATCTCAAGAATGATAGTACATTCTGGACAGTCTGTCTTCATACTCTGACTTTATTTTAAGAATGACAGTATATTCTGGTTAGCCTGTCGTCAGTGCTCTGACTTTATTTTAAGAATGACAGTATATTCTGGTTAGCCTGTCGTCAATGCTCTGACCTAATCTTAAGATTGCTAGTACATTCTGCCTCATTTGTTGACTTTTATTTTTTCTATTAAAGAATGATTGTATAATCTGGCCAGTCTGTCGTCAACGTTTTCTTTCTTACAAATACAATATAAGGGGACATATAAATACCTAAAAAATCATACATCTACATTTAAATTACTCATACTTTGAAACATGTATGTAAAACGTAAAAAAAAGTGATATTCATATTATTAACGTACAGCCCACCAGCTGGCTAAAGTTAGCGATTTCCTACTAAATGTTTAAGATTAAGTTGTCGTTTCTAATCTGGCCAATAAGCGCGAATTCTTAAAAAAATGCTTTAGTTGATTACAGAGAATTGTTCGTGATTGTATATTTAGTCGTAGTTTTCTGTCTAACTGTAGATCATCGCCTAAAACATATCGTTTATTTGCAACAGAAATTTATTATTTGTTTCTACACATAATAGGGGGGGGGGGATAAATGGCGCTTTGTGGGTCCCACACTGAATTCCAACTTACATCAAAGTGTTTTTAAAACAGGTTTAAAATTTATTACCTCTGCCACCGAAGCAGAGCTTTTCTGGTAGATTTTACTCGTGAGAAAACGGTAAAAGACGTATATAAAATTCGTATAACTGTTTGCTACGAATTTAGTTCAAGTTATTTCATTAACATGCTTTTAGTCTATTTCTTTTTTAGATAACAAACAAAAGAGGAAAATATTACTGTTATTAAAAATATTTGTTCAATTAAACTATAGATATTCCCCTGGTGGCTCAGTGGCAAGTATGAGAACTTATGATGCTATAAATCGGGTTCCTACAGCAGTGGTGGGCAGAACACAAACAGCTTATTGTGTAGTTTTATGCTTATACGCATACAAAGAAACCTACAGACATAAAATTAAATGGCATACAATATGAGTCACTCATTGGAACCTATTCAAAAATGTACAAAAATCATCATTGAATCTATAAATTAATCATTGATATTGTACTACTTATTAATAAGATCCACGAGGCAAACTACGAGCCCTTCAGAGTCAGTACATTCCATCTTATGATGTTACCAAACATCCAATATGCTGAGTCGTCTATTTCCATGACAGACAACTGTACGTCACATCATCATGGTCACACCCCTCTCCTGAATACATTTCTCCGTTTGGACCCTACTGTGCTGCGAACGCTTACGGGTAACTAAAAATGCCCATGTTATCTCATCACTCTAACAAAACAGACTGTGCCTCAAATATTATCATACTAAAATAGAATTTAAATTGCACGCTATTTATAAAATAGAGTCCCTAAATTATACTGAGGAACTTGAGCTTATTATCAAGTAGAATACCATTAGAGATTAAAATGGTGGAGGTAAAAATAACCTACATAACCTTTAGTACTAACTAACAGAAAATTACACCAAACTATTTAACACTTTTATTTTAAAGTGCATATTTTCTGAACAACAAGGACATATATTTAAGGGCATGTGTTTTTATGTACATCAGATCGTCTGAAGTTATTTTCTATGATGTTATTGTAGAGAGACATTATCTATCCATTCTAGTAAACATTTCTCTTAATATAGTCTGGAAAAAAATTACATATACACGCATTAGTTAGTTAATTAATTTGTTATTAAACACAAAGTTACACATTGGGCTATCTGCGCTCAACCCTTCTCAGATATTGCACAGAGGGTTGATAAGTGGTATTCGTAGCATTTAATCGCATTTCACTCCTTTCTGTCCAAGTCATGTTTTCTAAAATTTTCAGTACTGTTAGAAAAACTGCTTTACACTTTCAGATTCCCATTTTAACATACGACATTTTCAGCGCCACCTTGATAACATTTTAATGAATTTGGTTCAGAAGTAGTTCGTGAATTTAAAAACAAATTGTTTTTCTACCCATACTTTAGAAACTGTATAAAACTAACTATTTTATAACATTTCAAACATTCGATAACTGCAGTATAACTTGAAAACGAAAACAAATTGCATCGAAAACATATTTTATTTAAAAAAATCGTAACGGAGCCAAATAACTTATGTAAAGAATAAATAACAGTTAATGATAAAAAAATACAAAAAATGGCAGCTGAACAATATTTCACTAATTTTGATTACATTTTCAAACGCTCAAAATCAAAAATGTGGCTGTATTAAATACGACTATTAAAAACGTATTATACCTCTGTCAAAAGCTCATATTGAAGACTTGCGTATATTATTGGACATGATTTATCATCAATTGACGGTTTTTCAATAATCCAATGAATAAAACAAGTTAAAATTCTTTGTTCACAGAACTCGAGCCAATCTCTTAAGCCGTCTAAGAATTGTTGAAAGCTAATAATCAAGCAGTTTGTAGAAGAAAGACCCGATGAGAAGAGCTATAAAAGTCTTATTTTCCTATTTGCATTTTACTAACGGTAATCTTAACATGTAATCTAATAGAAATAATTATTTTAAATTGGCTTACTGAAAGAGAAACAATTTTCATTAAGATAAACAGCTCACTGGATTTTCTACACGTTTTATAACATTGAGAGCTTTCCGCTCCAGTGTCATAGCCTTGAGAAAAACGAGAATACAGATACAACGTACTGAATGTGCAGTTATTGATTCCATTATTCTACAGATGGTTACCATAGAAACGACATCGATTTGATAATCAAATTTACTTTTTTTTTTCTAATGCCACAAAGTTTCAATACTGAAAGTCTAGTGTTTCAGCTAATTGAATTACGTGAACTAAAAACCTGATTTTATTTCCTTGCGAAATGTGTTCAATGTATTGATGGTGTTGTACTGCGTTAGGGTTTCTGTCTCCCTACTCCATCGTATATTCTCGCTTTCTCTCTCTCTCTCTCTACATATAATATATTTTTATTAAATGTGAAGCTCTACATGTGCCAACGCCACCTACGATTCATGTTCCACTAGTTCTTTATGCATTTGTGTGTGTGTAGGTTAGAGTATAGAATTCATTTGCTATTTGACTTATCAGATAAACTTGAACCTAGTGGCTTATTGATGTTGTTTGTACATTTCTTCAAGTAATTCTGTCGATGTATAATTGTTTGGAGTGGAAAGTAACTGGAGGTACTTACCCTCAACCAGAAGTTGTCATAGAATATATCTTTATGTTTTCTGAACGTTGCTTAGTTGGTTTCTTTATGGACAAATCCTCTCATGGGTAATCTTTTTTGGGTATAGAGTGTTGTCCTTGCTTGCGTGACTTTTGCTGTTTAGTGCTACAGTGAGGTATAAAATTGAAGGGGGGAGGGAAAGAAAACGTAAGTGAGGAGATTACACTTGTGACGAACATTAGGCTGCAATGGAAAGAATGCCTGTATTCTTACAATCATGAAGATTTGTTTACTTTGCTCATACATTTTCTTTTATTCTTTTGTTCGATTGGTCTTCGTTCGTACTGAATACATACTGAACACAGCATATTTTTCCTTATGTTTTTACGATAATTTCAGTTTTAGGTAAAGTTCTTATTTAAGGTTGTTTTTTTTATTTTCTTTTCTTTTACAGCAATATTTTTCTTAATTTTGGTATTAATTATAAAATTAAGTTTTAGTCAGCACATGGTATGCTCACAACAACTACTAAATGAAAAAATGTTGTTGTTTTTTTCAGTCTAATTCTTCCTTTGCTCATTTTATCACTTCGCACCACCCTACTCAAACATTTAGCATCATCATACTGTGTTTTATTTTTGACAAGATGAAAAAAATATTCATAGAAATTCCAAGGTTCGTCACTGTTCTGTCATATACAAGTATCTATTATTCTTTTCCATTAGGTCACTGTTCTGTCATATACAAGTATCTATTATTCTTTTCCATTAGGTCACTGTTCTGTCATATACAAGTATCTATTATTCTTTTCCATTAGGTCACTGTTCTGTCATATACAAGTATCTATTATTCTTTTCCATTAGGTCACTGTTGTGTCATATACAAGTATCTATTATTCTTTTCCATTAGGGTATACAATCTTTGTTTTTTACACTTCTAATCAAGTGGCTGTGGTATATTATATTTGATATAAATATATATTCACACTGCTTAGCAAGTAACTGTGGTATATTACAGCTGTTAGATACATATTTTCACACTATCGAGTTAGTGGTTGAGGTATATATTCACATATTTGTCAGGACGTACGTTTTATACACTGCTTCCTTCAGTCAAATGTAATATACCATAGTCACTTGCTTAGCAGTAAAAAACAAAACAAAAACTATTAAATATGATATATCACAGCCACTTGTTATAGTGTGAAAAAAACATTCCTTCAGTCAAATGTAATATACCATAGTCACTTGCTTAGCAGTAAAAAACAAAACAAAAACTATTAAATATGATATATCACAGCCACTTGTTATAGTGTGAAAAAAACATTCCTTCAGTCAAATGTAATATACCATAGTCACTTGCTTAGCAGTAAAAAACAAAACCAAAACTATTAAATATGATAAATCACCGCCTCTTGTTATAGTGTGAAAAAACCATTCCTTCAGTCAAATGTAATATACC